>NC_139981.1:15382903-15387903 GCF_963993115.1 Abramis brama
GTTGTGTTATTCTGGGTGTTAAACTGATTTCCATTTTGTGCACACTCCACAAAAGGAATGAGAGAAAAAAAAGAGGTGCGTGAGGGTCAAAACATAATACCCTGTCGGTGTTGATGTGTGATGCACAAAACCAGATTGCTCATAATAATAAACATTGTAGGAAGAGCCAATAGGGTTACTCAAGTAACTATTTTGTATATTTGTATTATTTACAAACATCATAAGCATCATGTCATTATGTTCCTTGGTTTATGTAGATTCGGACAACATCTCATTTGTCATTTTCCAACAATGTGACTGAGATGAGATATTCGTTTCCAAAGTTGAGCTTGCCTGTATTTGTTGCCTTATGCTAGTTAGCTTATGTTAATTGGTTAGCATGCTAACCAGATGCCATTCTTTCAGGCTACATTAGCATAAAGATAGCTTAGCATGCTAATCTGGTTAACATGCTTTTGTGTGCTCATTCTTACACTGAAGCCTCTCCTCTGCAGCTTTGTAATTCAGCGTCCTCTGAGTGGCACAAGCTGCTAAATCACGTGCCACGAATCCCGAACCATTCCGGTCGTGGGTTTGACTCCTGTGTGGCCCATGCCCAGACCGCAAGAGGTACTGTGGCCAGAAGTGGTGCAAAAGTTGTTTCAGTTCCAGACATGGTGTCTATCTGAGAAAGGAACTCAAATATAACATGCAGCAAATTTTTAAAAAAATCTTCATTTTGACTTGATTCTAGGGATGAACCGAAGTGTAAATTCTGGATGCATGGAAATTATTATTATTTTATTATTATTATCAATTACTCGTTTTAAATTATTTTTGTATAATTGTATTATTAAACTTAATTAAATTCAATAATTTAATGAATCTGAATTAAAAACAATTAAGCCAATACAATAAAATAACCACACTTTTAATTCAAAAATAGGCTTATATTAAAATAATATTAAATATCAATATATTAATATCAATATATTATTCTTCATCCAGTTCTATGTAGCAGAATCAGGTTTTTTTTTTTTATCTATTATCAAAATAAAGAAGTCCTACAAAGCTATTATTATCAGAGCATGTGAGCAGATAGCAGGGAGAGGACCAGTGAACAAGAGGATAGCGTCATTTTACCAGCGTTGCCCAGTATGGCTATACACACCATTTTACAGCACAGCAGGGCTATTGCAAACAGAAATAAGTCCAGAGAAATTTCACGTCGGCACGTTTTCACGTCAGGGGAGAGTTCATTCTGAACTAGCTGTTTTTTCATGCATGTTCAATTTCTGATGTTTTTACTCTTCCTGCTCTTCACTGCTGTTGCTGCTGCTTCAGGGGCTTGGCCCCGTATCGCTGCTTGCAGCTATATTTATTATTATTATTATTATTTTACATCTATGCACCCTTGTAATCTTTAATGCCGACTTTACCAATAACAACACTGATATGGAGACGAGGTCAGGCTTCTCTTTGCACTTCCTGCAGGCGCTCTTGCTTCCAAAAATGACTGTTTGGGGAAAAACAAATCCTCATTCATGCATAAGCAATCCAATTTCTATAAGTGACATCTTCAGATATGCAAAATGCCTCCAAATCCTTTAAAGAGCTAGTGTGCGGCTCTTTCAGACACATCTTCCACACAAAGACTCTAAAAGACACAAGAAACAGGAATCAAGGCATAATGCTGCCATCCTCCCTCATCACACACCCACCGCCGCTCAATTCATCTGGAGAATAAGAGCAGAGATTGACAGCATGCTGTTGAGACCGAAGGCTTTGTGAAAGCCTGAGCATTCGCTTACTATTTTCAAGTGATCTATCTTTAGCTCCTTTTTATCCTTTATTAGCATTCCATGAGAATGCAGAATGCATGTATAAATGTACATTGTGTAGGAAGGGCTGATTGCCACTTGGCCAAAGAAGAGCAGGAGGGCATCAATTATTTGAGGAGTCCCAAGTCAGTCCAGCGGCTCTACACACAGAGGGGGAAAAAGCTTTTTGTCAAGCCACCTTTCTGACTTCAGCACAGCTTCAGGCTTCCGAGATCAAAAACAAGAGAATCGTACTCAAGCCATTCCGAGAATGACGGCCAAAACAAGTGTGAAAGGAGGAAGGGAATAGACCTTAGTCAGGGTAGACACCATATTGAATTTAACTGATGAAAACGAGGCTAGAATATGCTCTATAAAGCTCATAGATCGCATGTATTTTCAGCTGAACAATCAGTATGTTGTTAAACAACAGTACAATCCTTTGAACACAGTGTACTTTTATCACTAAAAGCCTCGCTTTTTATTCCTGTCCAAAATTAAATATGGCGCAACCCTGATTAAGGGAGAAAAGGAGAAAAGACAATGTGGGGTTAGTGAGAGTGGATCTCAGGGGTGAAGACGAGCTTCCACAAAGACAAATTGCTATTCGTGCTGGGATCCTCCAGCGTCCTGATTGGCTAAGTGTGTTAATCAGTGGTTCTCAGTGTTTTTTGGTCCAACACCCACCTTTACCGTATCCAGGATCCTTACCACCCTCCATCAAACAAAAAATAAGCTACTTGTTGTCCCTGAATATTAATGTTGATTATTATTCTGTGTTTTTTTATATTTAAAATATCATTAAAAAAGCATGGCCCATACTGGACAAATGGTCAGCTGTAAAATTTGACATTTTTTCTAAATGAAACACTAAAAACTAAGTTTTCATTGCAACAAGTGAATTCAGGCACATTAAAATGGATATTCATTCTGAGGTCTGCTAAAGACTACATTAAACAGTGTTATTAAATTATTAGTGTGTATTAAGTGAGCCTTAGATGATGCCAAAGGGTCATTCAAATGTAAAAATAAGGGAAGTGGGCATGTACAGTTAAATACACAATATCAGTCAAAAACAAAAACAAATCTTGAACCAATAAGGAAAAGACACATTGTCCATCTCTGACATGCATTTACCAACTTCTCTCTCACTCTACTCTCAACATGATCTTTTTTCCCCCCACTCTCTTCTCTTGACATTATTAAACATCTCTCCTCTTCACTCTTCTCAGTGAAGGGCTGTAATAAATGCAAATATCCCTCATTATTCAAGCTGTATCCTTTGGCCAGGAAGACCTTGCAAATCAATTCTGTCAGCGCAACTAGACAGGCAAAATGTAATCATGTTGTTTGCAGAGAAAATTAAAACAATTGGGTTTGACCTTTTCTTTTTTCTCTCTTAGTCAGTTGATTTTAGACTGAATGAAAGCAGGCAGAAACAGATGCATGTTTGTGACCCAGGAAAAATGCTTTTTTTATATTTGTACCTCCTTTCCCGTACATGAGGCGTGCTGGTCAATTTAGCCACCTCATGCCATGACAAATTACCAAATACCATAGTTACCAAACACTGACGATTAGTTTTTGTATTTAATATCATGATTTAAGGTTAAAATTTACATGAATATATAACACAAATGAATAATTTAGGTGCTGGTCACAATTTATTTTAAAAACATTTTAAAGAAACATTTGCAGTTAATTTGCGGCTGTTTAAATAGTTCCACATTGTGACAAAATAATTTGTCACTATGTAGAACTATAAAATGATGTACAATATCGTTCAAAAGTTTGAGGTTGGTAAACTTTTTTACTGTTTTTTAAAATAAGTCTCTTATACTCACCATGGCTACACTCATTTGATAAAAAAATACAGTAAAAACAGACATATTGTAAAATATTATTACAATTTAAAAATTACTTCAATTTAAAATGTAATTTATTCTTGTAATGGCAAAGCTGAATTTTCATCAGTCATTATTCCATTATTCCGTCAGTGTCATTATGATCCTTCAGAAATCATTCTAATATGCTGATTTGATGTTAAAGAAACATTTCTTATCATCATCAATGTTGAAAACAGTTGTGCTGCTTACTATTTTTGTGTTTTTTACAGGATTCTGTTATGAATAGAAAGTTCAAAAGAATAACTTTATTTTAAACATAAATGTGTCACTTTTGATCAAGTTAACTTGCTGAATAAAAGTATTAAAATTATTTTTCCTTAAAAAAGCCTTTTGAATGATAGTGCAATTTCTCTAATATGGTTGGTATATTATAATTTAGAAATAGACACTGCAGCCAATGCCTGTCAACTAACCAGCACTGAGAAAATAGCGTGACTGACATGACAACAGGAAAGAGCAGGTATGAGTTTCAGTGCACGCACACACACAATTGCCAATTGATGTTTGCATTAGTGGACTCGTGTACCTGGTTTGTGTTGGTGTTTGAGGGCAGAGGGTTGGATACCATTGGTCCAAAGATGTCTAAGTCATCACTGATTGGAGCTGCACTGCTTGTTCCTGCCCCACTGCTGACAGAGCTAGCTGTGGGTGCATCTGAATGAGAGAGAACCAAAATGTCATTACATGCAAGGGAAAAGTGTATACTGCATTACACAGAGTGACAGTCACTGTGGATTTTTAATTGGTTTCACACCAAAGTTAGAGAAATACAGTGGCCACAAAGACACATACATATGTGATTGCATTAAACAACTCTGCCAAAGACCACTGAAAAAGCACAGTTCAAGGAAAATAAACTTTTGGTAGGTTTTTAAGGCAAGACACTAGGCAAAACCAATTTTTTTATTCATCCACTGGTCAATTTTGAGATTTTGGGCTATTTTGCTTCCATAACATGTCCTTCTTTCAGACTATTATACTTCATCTGTTCGTGTCTGTAGTTTTCAAGTACGATACGCATATTTAAAGGCAGTTTCCTCAAAATGAGTTTTTTTTCTCATGCACAGAGTCAGTAATCTCCACCTTAGTAACACTTACAAGAACAATGTTCCAGTTTTATTCCTATCTCTATTCTGAACCTTTTTACAGTGGGGTTTGTTCATATATTATTCAACTGATTCATACATTTTATTCTTAAAAACATGGTGATTTTTATTCTGGTTATTGCCAGTATTTTATGATTTATAGAGAGATAAAAAGAGATATCCAAATTCCCCTGTGTAAAAATCTGTAA
>NC_139981.1:15392903-15405403 GCF_963993115.1 Abramis brama
ATCAGCACTGACCCCTACTGCCCCTCGGCTGAAGACGTTCATCTAAACTCATAACCTCCTTGCTTCAGACACACACATTTGCGGAAATGTATCTATTCTCACCAACTCTCTGTCTCTCTCACTCATCATAACGGACAACTTGGTAGCAGCCCGAGATTGAGAGAGTGAGAAATATTGAATGAGAGGGAGAGAAAGTGATAAATACACAAGACCGAGCGACAAAGGAAAGCTCCAGGGCAGCAAATAGAAACTTTCATTTCCCAGAAAGTAATATAACATCAATTGTGTTTGGTCATCTCAAGGGCTCGAGTTGCCGGCCTGATCAATACCGCCAAGACTAAACTAGCAGTGTGCTTCCCTGAACCTTCATCTAGACAGTAATAGCAGTCAGTGTGATCCTCTAAAAAAAAATTCGCTTTGGTGTACAGCAACACATTGTCTTGGAACCGTTCTTCCAGTACTCGCTAAACTAGGAAAAACAGGCCAAAAGGCCATTTTAAATGTTACAAGAGACTATTTTGTGTAAACAAATGAAAAATTAAACACTTAAAAACTAAGAACAATCATTTGAAATGTTTTAAGAACTCTTTAGGACTGATTTGTGAGTAAAATCCTGTATACTTAGACACACGTTAGGTGAGAAAAGTAGCGCTTCCATTCCGCCACTTCCCTCCCATTGAAATATTTTGCCTTAAAATGACCTTGAAGTCTCTTTTTCTTCCAGGCTATCTTAGATGTATCCGATTCTCTGATCGGCAATGAGATGAGTAATTTCAATTATTCATGTCTTACCAAGGCCTAACAGGTCGATGGCGGGCTCTGCACTCTTCTTAGGACTGAGTCTGGAATCTGTCTGGTTGTCCTCTCTTTTCTGGGATGAAAAAAAAAAAAAAAGAGATAAGAGAGAAAGTGTTATTGAGAAGCTTTTTTGGATTACAATTCCGAACCAGTTGTTGTTCTGATTCGAATGTTGTTCTTCACCAAAAACAGCCTTTAGATGCTATGTATACGCAGCTTCCGTGTTTTATCTTTGCTAGTCGGCACTTGACGGCTCTGAACATCATTGTGTGAATAGATAATGCAATGTCGTGCCGAAATAGCTTGCTCGCTCTATTTGTTCGTGCCCGGCTGCACCTCACAGGTGCTAACTGACCATACCACTTTTGAGATGCAGTTCAAAGGCACTCTTGAGGCCTGTGATTTGTGATGGGCAGAAAGAAGCATCACGGGCTGAAAAGCCAAGCCTAATCCGGCCTGAACGGCCGATCGATGGGCGCTGGGTTAAAGCCTGGATCAAAGCCAGACAGAGGCCTTTTAAAACATCATTCTACACAAAAACACACTCACATATATACAAAAACACACAAGTAAACTCAAGAGGACAGCACTGTGTTGCGCTTTTCTTCAGGGGGAGGCAAAGGACCAGGGAGACGAAAGGTAACAAGAGGGCAAAACACAAACCGAACCAGACTGCACTATCAAATCTGAATAAAACCACCAGAGTCTGACATCTGCATTATTAGCACAATAAAAGAGAATGATAAATGCGAATTTGTCTAGATGTGTCACTTAACGTCATCATGGCGCAATTGTTCCTGGCAAAAGATTGGATTTGAGCGATTGAAAAACGGGACAGAACTGACACAAGCACTCTAATGAGCATCTGCAGGCTCGGGTTTGTGGTGAAGTGTCAAGCCAGGTGCATCGTGGGTAGAGGATTAAATGGGTAAAAGAAAATTTGTTGCTTCTCTACAGTTAGCTTGAGACTCGGGTCCATTCAAGTGTGAGGTAAAAAAAAAAATAGCTGCCTAATAGAGAGAAAAAAAAGTTTTACTGATTCCAAGGCAGTCAAATGCAGTTTCTGATGAGAAATTACATTGATCGTTCATAATTTTACAAGCTCCAGAATAAAAATAAAAGAAAAAGAAAAACTATCAGGAGGATGTTTTATACATCACTGGGCCCTAAGCTCTTGAGAAAAGGTTGGAAATTGAATTAAATTGAATTGAATCTTAATCTTTTAGTGATGAAAAGCCTCTCCAGCCTTGCATGTCAGCTTTTGTGTACAAAGCCAAGTCTTTGACTTGTGACCTTATTTATTGTAGTACACAGGAGCAGACACACACATTGGCAGGAAGGTGAGCTACAGCTGCCCTTCGCAAACAAAAAGATGCACAACTTTTATTCGTCCCTATGATTGAAATCCGTAATCTTAAAATGGTTGGCACTGGTTGAATTATGTATGAATTGGGGGGCTTAGGTGCTCTACTATTTGTTGACTTTGACACACGCACACTTTGAAGACAACTTCGAAGATGAAATCCTTCAAAAATGTATTTGTGCTTCAGATGATGGAAACACGACAGCCTGAGAGACAAACAAACAATACACACATCCACAAGACAAATAAACTGAAATACAAAAGGCATATGGCACACAATCACACCTCTTACAACAGCAAGGCCACACAGAAAGGGTCACACTTCATTTAAATTAAACTATATTACTATATTAATGAGGTGAGCAGACCAAAATGAGTGCCTGAATTTAACCCAAAAAATATTAAAAATAATTTATATAAAGCTAGTTTAAAATATTAATAAAGCTATAATAGTAAGATTAAAATAACACTGTGACTAATTTGAAGAGTAGTCTATAATTTTTTGCTTTTTCTCCATGCCATGTTTTCATTTATACACATCTAATCTATACTCGCTTTCTCTTACTCCTTCACACCTCTTTCAATGCATTTCATCCTCTCTCAGCCTTTCCTCACTGCCTCTATCACTCTCTCGAAAGCCGTTGAGTGAACGGGTGTGAAATTGCTTGAACTGTGGCGTTGTGTCTCTGGGGTCTCTCCAATCAAGGTCATTTCTAATTCATGAATACTTCCCTTTGATGGAAGAATAATTCCATTTGGGTCACATTCCCTCACACTCGATGTGCCCGCGCCATGCAAACAGGATCAGAGGGAGATGCTCATGTGCGTTCAGGCGGTATGAACAGGGCCACTCATTCTACACTTCATTCTGGACTGATGCATAAGCTGAACGCACTCAGCTGGGCGCTCACAACTTCATGCATTCCAGATATGAATATCGGAGAGGGAGATACGAGTATTCGTATTGATTAATGGACCGTTATGTTATTTTTCTAGGTGCTCAAAGACCAAGAAATTGTGTCGTTTTTGTAAGGAGGCAGACAGGTGTTTCATAAGACATCACTTACAATATTCAAAGATAATCTGTGGGTTGAAAAAAACATTTACCATAACCATAGTTTCACCAGTTACTACAGTTATTTGTTTCTACAATACAACTTTAATGGGAAATCATTATTATAGTTTACAGTAGTTATAAATATAGACTACTAACAGACTTAGCTATTATCAATAACTATTAATAGAAACTATGGTTTAAAAGGTACAACAAAATGGACAAGACACAAAACAACAAAGCACAACATACTTGCAAAATATTAAAATATAAAATATTAAGTGACAAACTTTAGATTACAAATGAATAGAAGAAATAAAAGAAATGTGGGGAGAAGAAGGGGATCTGGCATCTTGAGGTGAAACAGAAGAGTTTCTTAATAAAGAGTTCTGCTCTACTTCTGCAGCCCAGAAATGATGATACTGGAAGCTCTCTGCTGAAAGTACAGTGTGTGCTTGAGCTTATGAGTGGGCACATGCCACTTCCTGTAGCACAGTTCCCTTACACACTCACAGTCCGGGACAAAGGCCTCGCTCCACAGAAGCCAGAGCGGAGGTATTAATTATTTGTGAAACAGAAAGACAGGCGAGAAGTGCTTTGAAGGCTTGTTAGACCAGTTCCCATTGGCACTAACACTAACAAATAAAAAGATTGCCAACTAATACAATGCAAACCTATTTAATATTTTACAACAATTAGTGCCAAACTTCTAATCTGACCGGCCAAGCAGTGTTATGGGCTTTAGTCACCAAACACTAAAGGTGGATGTAATAAATTAAACCCCTGTTACAGAACATGATAAGCAGTCAAACTCATTCAGTTTCCAGTAATTAAAGCAGCACAAACTGCAGCCAGTGGTTAATGGAAGCGTGGCAACATCTGCCAGCGGATGCACAGAATGAAGAGACGGAGACCTGTGCTGTAGGGGGAGAGAGCAGGACTCGGTTATCATTTAAAATGCTTATCTTTAATTATAGTTCATCATTGTGCTTATCAGGGATCTAAACTGGGGTGGCCTGAGGAGTCTTCAGCTCGTAATCAGCACAGGCACTTACACCACTGATTACTTTATTCCAATTCCACTTTAATCAGCTGTTAATCCACACGCTCTCTCTCTCTCTCTCACACAGAGTCCACACTTCCTGCAGCACAAGGGCAACATTGCAGCTCGATGCAGCTGTAGCTCCAAAACTCAGAGATACAGGACGAATGACAGACTGATCGTCAGGGCCCAGACTGAACCTGGGGAGATTTTTTGCGCTCTGCACAGATTTCTCAGAACAGATGTTTTAAAAAAAAGAGAGAGAGAAGAAAAAGAGAGAAGAAAAAGAGAGATGAAAAACAGCTGAGTGCAGTACACTCTTAATAGGAGCACAAAGGAGTGCACAATTTTTACATTAAAAATTAACAAATAGTAAAATAAGTTTTTTTGCTGTTTGTATTTGATCAAAATATATATATAAAAATGTACATTTCAAACAACATTTTTGTCAACTGATTTAAAGCCATTTAAGGCAAACTAAGAGTCTTTCAGCTCAAGCGGGTCAGACCCCAGCATACTATGATTTAAATATTTGATTCCATTTTTCTTCTTTCTAAAAATACTGTCAGTCCATTGTTAATATTTTTCAGGGTTATTTTGTTTGCAATTCAAAGGCAAATTGTAAATTCAATTCAAATGCATAGCATTCAAAAGTTCAGGGTCAACACTTGTTTAAATAGATATTAACACTTTTATTCAGCAAGTACGCAATAAATTGATGAATTGATAAAAAGTGACGAAGACATTTATAATCTTAATCATTTTAAAGTTCTTTTGAACTTTCTATTAATCAAAGAATCCTGGGGAAAAAAAGTGTCATGGCTTCCACAAAAATATTAAGCACCAAATCTTCATATTAGAATGATTTCTGAAGGATCATGTGACACTGAAGACTGGAGTAATGACTGCATATTAAGACTGGCCAAAATATTTAATAAACAAATATGTAAAAGACAGGAAATGTGTAGAATTATATGAATGACTAACATTACAATTCAGCATAAATCTGCGGGCCTGCTGATGGCCTAAAGCGATGATGAGGAATGAAGGGAAAGAGATGAAAAGCGCTTGTTTATGTGCTGCAAGCACATTCAATGAATTGCATATGTATGGATGTGTGTGTGTGTGTGTGTTTTCAAACATTTCACAGTAAACATGGCCACTGTAATCTGTATTATGTATGTGCTGGGTAGTGGGCATTTTCCAGTCGAAAGCCTTTGTTAGCATTAGATGGGATGGACAGGCATGAAAATTCAACAGATCAACAATAGATGTGAGGGAAGAGAGAGGGAACGCTGGTGCGAGGGCTCACTTCTGTGAATGATTCACTGCAGGGGGTTCAGGACCGAGCTTCTGGCCCGTCACAAACTGTCAACACACATCACACTGAGGAGACTCCAGTGTACTGATACTTCCACGCCTGCCTGCTTGCATACACACGCATGCACACACATGCACAGTGTTCTTCCCTAGACACTGCTTTTGTGAAGGCTATGGAAACAAACTTTGAGGGGTCAAAATCCTTAGTTGCCAGACAGATTTTTTTTTTTTTATGGTGGCTGCAGTTAATTCATTTGACAGCGTAGCAGGAAAAGGAAGGTGGTAGCGAAAAAGTAATGGAGCACAAACATTCTACAGCAGATGTTGCATTAATTATACATTTTCTGTAATTTACTTAAGTTTAAAAACATTGACAGACAATTAAATATGCTTTCAGCTATTATAAATATAATACATATAAAATAAGTTATCTAGATTACAAAAATAGATATGAGTGTGGATTTGGGGAGAAAAATGATACATTACTAGTGTAATTCATGAAATATTGTTCAAATAATCTGGTGGCCAGATAGCAAAACTACAGCAACTTCTGTCTTTATTTTAAGAGCAAAATATAAAAGGACAACGCCAAAAATCTACAACACTGCACTTGGTAATGCTAAAAGAGCTCTTGCCATAAAAGTTATTGTTATATTAACACAGCAAAAACTGACAACTAAATAAGTTGAATTAGCCTGTTTTGTCTTGTTTTCCAGTAAAAATTCATGTAACAAGATTTTCTTAAGCAACACTGAATATAGATATTGAGTTTTCAAAAAATATATCTTTAAGAAGAGTATTTTGTCTTTTCACTTGTTTTAACTCTCTTATACTTCAAACTTGTGAAAAAAACCTAGCAGTACAGTTAGAAAAATTACACCCAAAAATAGATAAATTAATTAAAAGCAAGTCTTAATTTCTCATGCAGTTTTGCTTCACAAGCAAGTAGCCTACATCTTGTTTTAGGGATTTTTATATATTTAAACTGAAATTACAATATAAATAGTAAATGTCATTAAAAATACCAAGCAAATATTTTACTGAACATTGTAACTTGATATAGCGGGAGATCAATGATTACAATTCGACTTCAAAATGAATTGCTTTTGTGATCAAATTAATAAAGTCAGAATTACAGAACTGTTTGACTTTAATTCTTTCTATCTTCCACTGTTGCCTGTATTTTGTGATATTTAGGTCATTATAGACCAAAAAAAAATGATATAGGCTTAAAGCTACACTGTGTAGGATTTTCTCCCGTCTAGCGGTGAAATTGTTTATGAATACCAACTGAATATTACTTTCTAGCCCCTCCCATTCCGAGGGCGTTTTAACTCCTACGGTGGCCGTATTATTTCAAATCTGCCGGCAGTCACGAGTAATCTCCCCCTCGCATTCGTCACAGTGCCACTGAGTGTAAAAGCGCAAAAGGCGAAGCTTGAATTTCCAGGTATGTCCCTCTTTGGCTAATGTATTTTCAAGATGGAGGCGCAACATGGCTGCCGCCATTCGAGCGACTCGCTCGTATGTATTCTAAATGGCAGATTCTACGCTTACGAGAATACTTGATTAGTTGGTAGAAGTAATTACACATTAATGAGCACATATCACTTTGAAAGAACAAAGTGTTTTTTGCTAAGAATCAACTTAAAAAATTACACAGTGTAGCTTTAAATTATAACTAGTATGTAATAATAAGCTAAATTATCTTCAGTGTCACAAATCATTTTACTTCATAAATCATTCTAAAATGCAGATCTGGCAAGAAACATTTCTTATTATTTTCAATGTTGAAACCTTTATGCTAAAATGTTGAATTTTTGTGGAAACCATGATACAATTTTTTTCAGGGTTCTTTGATGAAAAAATGTAAAAAGAACAGCATCGTTATTTAAAATATTCGTATAGGGTATATCAAGAAGAAATGCCATACATCTATATAATTTTCAGGAAAATGAAAATAAAAACAGAGCTTGACGGAAAATGTACAACCCAGTTTGTCAAAGTGATGGATCATTATTTGCAGCGCATCCTCTGAATCGCAGGTGTGTGTGTGTGTATCACGGCCCTCCTGATGTGTGATCTCATTCTCTAAAGGTTGCCTGCACCCTCATCTTCCCAGAAACCACCCCCTTGTCCTCACTCTCTCCCTCACCTTTTATCTTGACATCACTCTGGCCTGTATATCAGCTAATGTGAATTCTGAGTGGATGGGCTGAGATGTTGAGGTTAATGATGATGCCCTCACTGCAGTATACATGAAGCTCAGCGAGGGCTGTCTGAACCCCCAGAGCCACTTCACTCGCACCTCAAGCCTCAAGTCAATACGGTGGTTAGGCCTCAATTTCGGTAAGGACACGCACATACTCACAGGGTGGGAGTTACAGTCTCTCCACTCCAGGCTTCTAACCACACAGTCATTTTCACGCCTACTGGATCCTCACGCTTTCCAAATTGTTTTTGCAAAGGTCAACTGCAATGTTCAGCTTGCAGGGTCTGACGGTGTAAATGGGGAAGACGGGGGAGGGGGAAGACCAACCCTTCGGCCACATATGAGAAAAGATGGTTGAAGTGGTGCTCTGCAAACAGTTTCTCTCTCTCCTTTGTGTTTTTTACCCTCACTCCCACACAATAAAACAATGACACTGAGAATCAAAGCATCCATAACCTCCAACCAAGTTCATTAATAATAAAAGAAATGTGAATCACCGGGCAGCAAATTACACTTTTACAGCATCATATACAACCTGAATCTAAAGTCGCGTAATGCACGGCTGCACAGAGAAGTCTCAAACTCGTAGAGGTGTCCAAATAAGCATTGAGAAACGCATAAACTGAGTTTAATAGCAATTCTGAAGGTGAAGTGTGTGATTTCTGCGCCACCAGAAGCACCAAACAGAACTGTAAAGAAATTGTGTTGATTTCCTACTCTCCTACCACTAAGGATGGATACAAATTTGGTCACGCTTTACATTAGGTGTCCTTACTTATTATGTTCATATTGTATTGCAAAACACTTTTGCAGCTATTGAGGCAGGTAAGGTTTGGCACAGGTTTGGCAGTATGAGTAGGTTTAAGGATTGGTTAAGGAGTTAGGGCTAAACAGTGTAATTACATTTCATAATTGCATTCATCTAAAATGAAAAATTGGCTCTTTGGTCAAAAAAGGTTCCTGACCCCTGATATAGAACATATGTTTGTGAAGTTTGTTTCTCATCTCATCTGCAGTACCTGCTCAGACAGTATGTGAATTTTGATGGACCTTTTGCCACTATTGAATCTTCAGCACAAGAGTCCGATTTACAAACAAATGAGTTTTGCGATCTTTTTGGGAAGTTAAAAAAACCCACACAAAACCAATGCAGCACAACTCACAAAAAAATGACTAAATTAATATCAAGTTATTTTGGTATCCAGTGGTGAATCAGAATGAAAACAAATTGAATCTAAAATCAAACAGAGGTTGGGAATCAGAACTTTTGGGAAGTCAACATACAAATGACTTGTATCAGTCTCTGCACACTGAACAAGGACAGGAGAAAGCATTTCAACATTAAAACAAAATACACCGTTCACATTTAATTTATGCAAAAAAACTAAACATTCTTGGCACAAATTTCGCATCAGGCCATGGGTCAGGAGGGGAAGAGATTTCATCAGGCATAGCCGGTGTTATGGGAGCTGACCCTATTCTGGGGTCTGCTGTGACGCAGACAGGCAAGCCACAGGCCCAGAGTTCAATGCAAAACACGTTTAAGGACGCCATCAGACTTGGTAAATGATGGCTTATTAAAAGAGAGAAATGGTGGGAGATAGTGGTAGGAGGGGGTGAGTGAGAGACGGTGAAACAATTAAAAGAAAAAAAGGCTCTTAGAAGTTCCTCGTTTGCTTTCAGAAGAGGCGTTACATCTACTCGCCACTTTCAGATGCATTTTTTGAGGCACTTTCCTCTGACTGGCTCTCCAAAACTCATTTGCTCTTGCCACATCAAAGCAATCCGCTTTTTGCGCACAAGGCGCCGTTAATAGATTTGAATGCGAGTTTTATTTTGTCCTTAATAAAAAAACAACTAATCTCACTTTGCATAAAGTAATTGGATTTGCCGTTTTCACAGGTCTCGGTTCATGACACTCGACAAAATCAAGAATCGTACCTACAGCAACATGCTTTTATGTTTGTGCTCAGATGTATTCAAATATGGCCGTGCAACATCCTAGTCAGGTTTGTGAGATCTTATCTTTCTCTTGCAGCCTCACACAAACAGATGCATAAAGGCAACAGCCACCATCACCCGACCGCCCGCCGGCAATAAACTTTTAATTAAGACTTTTCATAAATGCTTATCTTTACCATGAAGAACTCCATAGGGCTTGAGAAATCCTAGCCCTCATTTTCCTCAGCCGAACGCCTAAAAGCTGCCGCAGATCTAATTATGATTCCCACCTAGTGCCTTCGTTACTCTGAAACTTCGCTAATATTCCGCCTCCAGTGGAAGGTTTAGAAACGAGGCATCAAACCCGCCAGGACAAAATGTTCTTTTATGACATCTTTGTGCTTCGGTTCTGCATCTGACACCTTTAATGAATGTGGTGACTGTTTAAGTGGACAGCAGTGGATTTTCTGAGAGCTCTCGCATGAGAAAGATGCAAATGAATGCAACACAAATGCATCGTACAAAAACACATTTTGACCGCGTAAGCCGCGTGGGCTTCCTTGATGCCGATATTCGGCGGGAAACATCTCGGCTAATTCACCGCTCTCCCGCTGCTCCAAATTCAGGCAATATTGATCAGACTCCCTGCGGCAATGCTATCGATCGTCTGTTTGCAGGTGTGTGTGTGCATGCGATTGCGCGTGGTGTGAAACTAAACTGGGTCCCTGCAGGGTGACTGAGCGGATGGTGGGGGAGGGAGATGTCTAGTTAAGGTGAAGAGTGTTGTTTGTCAGAGGACGCTGCTCATTTAGGGCGCCCTTCACTCTCTCACTCTCGTACACGTGGCTCCTGTCGCATTAAGGTTGCCAGCGGTGGGGGCTGGAGGCAGATGTGTTGTTGAAAGGCGGAGGCAGAGATAAAGGTGGTGCTGGGGGAAAGAGAATGCCAGTGTGATAGTTAAAAGGCACCTATTATGCAAAATTCACTTTTACATGGCGTTTGAACACAAATGTGTGTTGGCAGTGTGTGAACACAACCACCCTATAATGATAAAAATCCACCCAGTGCTTTTTTTTTTTAAATCCCCATAAATCATAAGCACTGTCTCAGAACAAGCCGTTCTCAGATTCGGGGCAATGTGACGTACTTTTTTTCCTCAAGTCCCTCCCACAACTGTTGACTGACACTGCAGTTTTAGCATAGACCCGCCCTGAGTGAGCTGTACACAGTTATAAAGGATATAAAGTTTACCAGTTTATTAAGCACCCCCTGAAAAGGTGTATATATTTGTTTACTGTCAGTTGTAACGAGTATTTTGTGTAATTCACTGTGTATGTTGATGATAATGAAAGGGAGAGAGAGAGAGAGAGAGTGTTTATGGATAAGACTTTAATGCACACTTCTTATACCGTGTTTATTCAGCTCTTACAGTGATTTTCTGGAGTAAAACTAACGCTTTCATCTTTCGTGTGATGTACAATAAACATCATTAAACTCATCAGTATATTTTTGGCCATCATTCGGACGGGGTTTACTACAGCAGGTTTGTATTAATAGTGGATAAAAGCAGATGACAAATACGTTATAACCGCAATTAAACTAAACTATACCTGTTCTATCACCATACACCGTATATTCTCTGACTCTAGGCATTATTGTCCGACTCCAGGCCGAAATGAACACTGCTACCGAGAGTATTATTATTCCGTGAGATGAGATTGTCCTGACAGAGCGCGGGCCTGTGAGGCTTCTCCCTCTGTGCCGGCAGCAGCAGCTCATTTGCATTTAAAGGGATAAAACAATTTTTTACAAGTGACAATTTAAACATGCTGTAAAAAATTATCTGTTGGGTATTTTGAGCTAAAACTTCACATTCACACTCTGGGCACATCAGAGACTCATTTTACATCTTGTAAAAAGTCAAAACAACATTGGACCCCACTGAATTTCATTCTATGGAGGAAAAAAAAAAACATACAAGTTTGGAATGATATGAAGGTATATAAATGATATTAAGAATGTACATTTCTCAATATTTATTGGGTGAACTATCCTTTTAAGAACAAAATGTCAATTTATGCACAGACACACAAGAAACCTATTAAACTAAGCTATCAATTTCCTCACATTTAAACTCTCTAACAAAATACTATTTTTATAGTAATTGTTACCACTTTAAAACTGTGCAAAATCTTGTATTGTGCTAGAGGCGATAGTTCAGATAAAACCGCCCCTAAAGCAACATTCACCCTGTCAATCCAAATCCGATTATTTGTGTATCCGATTGGACTCTGATCTAAAATTATTGACTGTGCACATTGTGTATCGCAACTGTTCAGATATGATTTGTGTGTCCATGCTGCTCTTTCATTTTCCAGAATATCTGTATTTGTTTCTATGGCTATGACATTGAGTTGGTAGCCAGAAACCCCAACAACCACCACAACATGGAGGGGTATGCAATACAGATGCTGTCTTATTTACAACATGACAATGTATAGCCGCCACACAGAACTGCTATGTCTTCTGAGGCAGTGGCAAAACTGTAGGAGGCTGGTGTGCGTGGCTTTATTCCACGCTGTCGTCTCCGCCGTTTTCAAAACATGTCTCCGTTATATTGTCATTTTCTGCTGGTCCGGTGCTTTGCAACAACACAACCTTGTTTCTGCAGCGACTTTCAGCATGTTTCCTATAACAACACCTAATGTTTACGTTTTACGCGGCGTAAGAAAGTGACAAACCACACGAAATCCGATCAGACAGTCAGACT
>NC_139981.1:16160403-16322903 GCF_963993115.1 Abramis brama
GCCAATCATTATTACATATTCGGGTCTTTAGCGACCCGGATCTATATCTAACATGGATGGATCTCTACCTGTCGCAATATAAAACTCTCCTGATATTAGAGTAACAATTACAGAAGAATAAAATAAAGCATATTTTGTTACCTTTGGTGCTTGGAAGAGTTCAGTTTGAGCAGATATTTTATACCATCATCACTGTCCTTGTCAGAGCTCATTTCCCAGTACATTCAGCATATGGATCATTTTTGCGAACTCAAACATATTCTTAAAAGTAGCATCTTCAACATCAGTATTTTGATTGCTGACAGCTTCTTCACCAGATCCACCATCAAGTGACAGTGACACTTATATTTGATTGTATTCAGTACTTGATTTGCAGTACATTGCTGAGTCATTTTAAGTTTTGCTGATGATATTTCCTATTCTTTTGTTTTCTGCCTGCGGTAACTATGAATGCAACCACTTCATCATTGTGTATCAGACATTGCCACCTTGTGGAATAAATGTGAATTGCACTTATTCAGTCATCAAAGATTCAATTATTGTTTTGCAGAAAAAAATATATTTAGTTACCCACTTCAGGTCGATAGCAACCCTATACGATTTTTACAACAAAAAAACGATTTTTTTCCTTGTTATATTGTTTATAATGAATTGATTAAGGACTACTAAGAAGGTTGATGTCTAACTTTAAAAAAATTAATGAGGAGGGTAGTGAATGACGTTCCGGGTCACCAAAGACCTGATACATGCATTTAGGGGTTAAAAAATACTATATTTGTGATTGGATAGCAAAGGATGTCTCATTTGTATGGTCAGATATTGAAACAAGTTTGTCAAAATACCCATGACAAGACCTGTTGTTCTTTAAAATTTTTAAAGCCATTAAAGAAAGTTGTGCTAATCCTATTACTTTAAACACACTCAGGCATGGCACTTAGTCAGGTGTTTGGAGGGTCACTTCAGTATTCTCCCCAATTTTAAATAATCCAGATTTTCAACCAGGAATGATGGATGCAAACTTCAGGTCTTGGTATGGCAAGGGTGTGGTGAGGCTCAAAGACTTATTTACTGATGGTAACCAAATTCAACAAATTATGGATAAAATGTCAAAAGTCAGAATTTTTGCAAATTAGGCATTTTATTAAAAAAAGCACAACATTAAGTGATAATATCTGAGGAAACAAACATCTGGGAAAGCATCAATTAGTCTTTTTTTAAATATTTTTTTATGTGATCAAATGGGCACCGATACAAATTCGGAAATAATGGGAAGGGGAGTTGTTTCTTCCAATTGATGAGGATATTTGGGACAAAGTTTGGGAACATTCTAAAACAATATTGGTCTGCAATTGTACGAAAGCAATTCAATTGAATATTTGACATAGATTACATATATCTTCTGATCATAGATACTGTATACTTTTAACATTCCTTTTCCCCTTTTTGTCTCAAATGCAATACCACAATAGGTACTCTGACTCACTGTTTATGGTCATGTGGTCTAATACAGAATTACTGGAAAAACATACTTCATGAAATGCAAAAGATTCAAAATATAAACCTGGAACTGGACCCCTTGTCACTGTTACTTGTCACAATTATCACTGTGGTGATAATTTAACTTCTGTGGCTAGAAGACTTTTCAATATCATGACTTTTGTAGCACGAAAATACATTCTTTTGCAGTGGATTATTTATATTATTGATACCCCCCCCCCCCCCCCCCCCCCCCAATCTGTGAAAAGGTGCAATAAAAATATAATAAAGAAATATTAATACTAAAACAACACTGTTAGTGGATTATTTAAATGCTAATTCATTCTTGCTATTCAGTTTTTCACAGTCAGGTCAGGTCAAGTTACTACAAAAGTTATGTAGGCGATATGTATTTATCCCTTTTCATTCCACATAGTTAAAAATGACTTTAGTGCTTTAAATGACTGAGAACACAGAGCTCTCTAAAGAGCAATGACGCACACATCAGTAATCCAGATTACACTGTCCATAATCCTTTAAAATACAATTTCTTTAAAAAAAAACACCAATTTTTTTTTAAAATTTTTTTTACTTTTATGTCTACTGTTAATTGCTCATGCATTGTATTTAATGTTTATGAACAGTGGCACAAATCCCTAATATCTCAATATGTTTGGTGCCAAATGAATCTCGCTTTCATCGCTTTTTAACTGATGTTAAATTGAGTATCACTGTTTGTGAACTGACAATTCAGTTGATATGACAGACTGCTTCCCATGCACATTTGCGTAATGATTGCATAATCTGCTTCAAATGTTCTTTAATCAAATAACAAATGAATGCATGGCTTCTGGCAGCTGGTCTGACCTTTCACCCTGCTCTTGAACCTTTGGATATCTGATCGTAAGCTTGTGACTGATTACTCTGGATTGCAGTGCAGCGGCTCAGACACTCTTGCTGTCAGTATCTGTTACATGTCATAAATCGAATACAGATCAGAATTGGAGAGAACTGTTTGTATCTCAGAGACGTCGCATGTGTGATTTATTATTTCACTTTCTCAAATCATCTCCATTTGGATTTCACAAAGCTGTGGACCGTTCGTGTTGATACTTAGGAGATTGATATTTTGGGAGTGTTTTAAAGAGGTTTTCCTTTCTGCCTGGTACAAATATTCCAAGTATGAAAACAGATTTCAAAAGTGTGGAAAACATTTGACAGTGAAATGCCATTACGCCAGAGTTATGCATTGGTTTACCTCTATAAAACCACTGTAAATACCAGAAATTCCTAATCTATGAGATTTGTGACTTGGCTGCTTTCTCCACTCATTTATTGCTTTTTTTTTATTTTTTAATAGAAGTCACCACGTTTTCATCTGGAATAATGATTTAAGGTTTTTAAAAAATGTAATTTTATTTTTAAAAGCATTTTTATGCTTTATTTACTCTGAAATCATACCCCCTCCCCATATTTAATGAATAGTATAAGTGGTCAAAATTAATTGTTAGTAAAGTATGTTTAGTTTGTTATTGTTGTCTGGATTTCTGAATGCTAGATTATTAAAATATTAATAAATAAAACATATTAAATAAATGGTTTCACAATAACTGTTTATACTTAAGGATGCAACATGTTTTCATTCTGTAATCTAATATAAATATTAATAAATGCAGAAGCTAAAGCCATCTGCTTTATCAACAGTGCTATTTGTGATTAAGACGTCAAAGAAAAAAAAGAAAAGAATAAACTAAATGGAATAAATACAACTTGATAAACTGATCCATGTCAAGATTTTTTAAATAAAAATGTGAAATGACCAATATACTATTTAACCCTCTGGGGTCCTTCGGGTCCAAATGGACCCGAAGCGTTTAAATAAAATTTTTAAAAAAATCATAGCTTCATCGGAATGGTCCGAAATTTGGTGACCTTGTTGGTATTTGGTATATGAACACCCCAAAAAATTGGGGACAGGATTTGAATAGTCTACAATAGTACAATCTACAAATCAGCCACGATCCAGAAAAAAAGCACACAACAGTGAAGGGGTGAGTCTATAAAACATCAAGAGTGCAAAACAGACACACACACACACACACACACACACACACACACTTTTATACACATACACACTAATAAATTCAGATTACAAAAATCTGTTTTGAATTTTTAAAAATCACAGCTTCATCGGAATGTTACGAAACTAGGTGACTTTTATGGTATTAGGTATGTGAACACACAAAAAATATTGAGGTCATGATCCAAGCATGCTAAGTGGTCGTCACAATTCTGCTCTTTGGTCAAAAATGACCCCCATAGGAAATGAATGGGAAATTGTCAAAAATATGAAAACACAGAGTTTTTTTGTGCATACAATCTACAAATCAGCCAGGATGCAGAAAAAAAGGACTCAACAGTGAAGGGGTGAATCTCTAAAACATCAAGAGTGCAAAACAGACACACACACACAAATGAAAGCTAATTTTGGGAAATGTGTGAAATAAAAGCAATTATTCATCAAAAGCAATTATTCATGAAAAAAAGACAAAAATAGTCTTTAAGAATCTGTTATTATATTTTAAAATCAACAACCTGAAAAAAAATTGGCAAATATGTGCAAAAATCACTAGAATTCGCAAGCCTTTCTACAGAGAGCTGTAAATCCACTAGTGGTAAAAATGTGCTATTGCGTGATAAAAATGCTCAGTGTGTCCACCAGTTGCCGCCCATCTCATTTCAAAAATTGCTTTCATGAGGCCTAGGCTTGACTCTAAAATGAAATTCAGCTTTAATAAAAATAAAATAAAAATTATATATATATAAAAAAAATTATATTATATTCAATGGGAAAAAATGGGTCATAATTATTGCATAAATATTAATTATAAATCATAAAATTATCTCAAAACACCAAAAAAGAAAAGAAAAAATATTATAAAAAACAAGTAAAAAAAAAAAATATTATGATTTTTTTTATATATATTAATCCCGCCCTCCGGGTCCATTTGGACCCGAAGGTCCTGACTGTGACTGTTAAACGAAGGACCCCAGAGGGTTAATTGCTTTTTGAATTCTGGGAATGAACATTGTCACAGTTTGCAGAATAGACCTTGTTCACAGACTGTGATGACACGTTTCCACATTTCTGCAGTTATCAACATATTAGATTATCAATATATTAATAAAAAAAAAATATATATTAATATACATTTATAATGCGAAGTGTTATATTACCCTGGCAGTGAATTACACAACATTAATTAACACTACTGTGTTTCTAAACTAATACAACTGCAAATGTCATGTCATTCTATCTTTTGACTGCTGTAATCTATCTATCTATCTATCTATCTATCTATCTATCTATCTATATATATATATATATATATATATATATATATATATATATATATATATATATATATATATATATACAAAAATTATATTTGTTGTCATCTCCCGTTCACCACTATAGGAGTTTACCCAACTATGACGACTTCCGCTTCTGGGAATCCTGGAAATGTGAAAAGGGCCCATTGTTTAATTTCCAGTTTACTAAAGCCTGGTCTGGAGAACTCAATTACAACACAATAATGTAGACAGCAATGTTTATTTCACTGTGCATCTTGGCTGAGATATACAAATCAGTTGTTGATGACAAGACATCCATTGAACATGACAACTTTGCACATTATTTACAGGTTATTGAAAAATGCACTTGAGGAAGTCAAGCTTAAAGTGGACACAAGAGCTTTTAAAGACTAGTCTGATTCTAGCGTGACAAGTGACACATGAACCACTGCAGAGATATTGCGTCGGGGTAAACATTTATCAACCATTTGTTATTAAGCGTGTCACTAACACAATCATTGTGGTACAGAAAAAAGTACAGTATATCTTTCATATGTATCCTTAATAGTTGATACTATATTGTTCAGGCATTTTGAAATATCATTTATACACATTCTGTTTACTTATCTAACACACAATCGGTAAGCATATTATATACTTTTTCAAGTGTATTTACGAAGATGTTAAATAAATAAATAGTATTTGTACTACAAATGTGTGAAATTATGTCTTTCTGAAAATGTCCCAAATTTGTATTTGTGTAGGCCTACATTATAGTATGAAATTCTTCAAATTCTGCCTTCTAAAGTTGCAAAGTAAACTCTGTTGAGCTAAAAATATGCACACTGTATGCAATTTCACCCTTTAGGTTGCAGAATTACCTGTCATTATTATGCTATTGGCTTATATGCTATAGTAAGTGAAACTATAAATATTTTGAATACTACGTGAAATGCATTTTTATGTTGCCTGAGAAAATATTTTTTCTAACAGCGTACAGAATACCTTCATAAAGAAATTATTTGGCATGAATTATTTTATTTTTTCAGATGCCAGAATGATTCGTGTTGAAATTGAGACAGAATATGCAGAAGTGAAAACGGGATCACCAGTCAGAACATTTCCAATTGCAGTAAGTCCCGTGCATAATCTTTTTCTTTTGACTAATCTCGTGCGCATGGGAATGTGTTTCCATGAAAAGCACTGTTGTTTCTGGGATTAGAAAATGTTGCTCACCTAATTCTGTCTCATAAGCTGGATGTAGACCTTATCTCATATAGCAAGTAATTTCCTTATGTGGAAAATAAAGTACACTTTATGTTCTGTGTGCTAAACTGTGCATTTTGGCTAACATGAACATATAAAATGAACATACTGTAGAAATGGTAAAAGTATTGAACTCTTAAAGTAATTACATTTCTGTTTATTCTTTTTAGTAGCGCCACATTTTTGTTTGCTTGACATTTAAAAAGGCTGTTTGATGTACAGCGTTATACTGTATACAATCAAAAATCTGAACAGTTCACCAGCAACCTCAAAACATATGATTCCTGATTGTGTTTCCATTCAGAACCGCATATATGGAAGCAGCTTAACTCTTATTGAATGACGGCCACACGTTCTCTTCTTACATGTGCTTTGTAATGATACGGATAAAATTGGACCCCGTTCTGTAACATTTCCATTAGGAGCAGCTTATGTGCTTTGTCAAAATATCAGAAATTTTATTACATGTTGAAATCCCCTATATTAAATATAACAGACCAAAATATACCACAAAAAGACTCAACACTCACGACCACAGACAGTCCACATAAATACAGCAAGGATGACATAAGCAGACAAAGCCAATAAGCATGTTTCATGCCCATTAGAAACCACCAGGACATTAACTGTTATTATCATATGCTTTGTTTATTTGGACTTGTTCTCAATAGCAATAGTCTCAATCTTTTGACCAGTGAGCAACTGCCAGATTCCTCCCCTGTAGTTCTCGTTTCCGAGGGCGTAAACAAAGACGTTGAAAGTAGGTGATGTCTTAGCCAAAATGGGTGCAATCTGTAAGAACACATCCAAATCAGACTCTTTTTATGCACGTGCTGAAAATAGTTTAACAGAAACGTTATTTTCAGTTCATGTGTTTATGCTATTGTCTCTTATGCTCACCAAGGCTGATTTTATTTGATAAAAAAAAAAAAACAGCGATATTACAATTTAATATAATGTTTTCCTAATGTTATATATTTTAAAATGTAATTTATCGCTGTGATGTCAAAGCTGAATTTTTAGTAAGAAACATTTCTTATGAAGTTGTTACAGTTTATATAATTTATACAATTACAATCCATTTTAAGTACAATTCTTTTGTAACATTATAAATGTCTTTACTGTAACTTTTGATCAATTTAATGCATCCTTGCTGAATAAAGGTATTCATTTCCTTAAACAAATAAATAAAGGTAGTCTATGAGTTTATGTGAGATTTACTGGTTATCTGATATCATTATATTCATTCCAGACCTGTATGACTTTCTTTCTTCTGAAGAACACAAAAGAACATATTTTGATGAATATACTGAATCATTTTTTTTTTAAATGTTTTTAATATGATGAAAGTCAGTGGGGTTCAGTGTTGTATCGGAACCCATTCACTTTCATAGGTTCAGTCTACAAAATATCATCTTTTGTGCTCCCCAGAAGACAGATTATTCATTTTGGGGTGAACTATTCTTTGTCTGATATGCTTTTAAAACAATGACTTCCTCACCATTCTCAGTTTAGGAGAGACGAGGGTTGCGTTCTCCACAGCAGCATAGAAAGCCAGGATACCATAGGGGCCCCAGCAAAACAGCATGGTCTTCAGAGGAGTGCTACAGTTGAACTGCACATAGAGAGCAAGCAGGAGATTTCAAAGTCACATGCTGCAGATTTAACTTAGATGTAACTTATCCACCATTAAACACCCTACTGTTCATATGAGCAAACATGGTACACTGTAAAAACATTATAGTGATTTTAACTGTAAAATCCTGTTAATTGGTTTACAGTTAGTTTCCTTACTATATACGGTGTAACTCTTTACAGTAAAATACTGTTAAATTTACAGTTTTTGGAAGTGAAAAAGAACAAGTCACAGAATTCCTTGTGTCACTTCACATTTTATGCATTTTTGTTGAAATGGCGGTTTCTTAATTTTTCTAATCAGTTATGTACATTAGGGTTTTATGTCACATCTAATTTTGTTAAATGAATGTGTATTGCATTATTTTAGTGTCATGTGCATTACCATGATGGTGTTTAGTATTTGTGTGAATGACACAGTGCACCTTTTATATATAAGTTTTCACCTTCTCAGCTTGTGGAAAAGCTGCTTGTGATGAGCTTTGATTCATCAGGTGACTAACCACCACCAGTTTTTGGTTGTCAGTGTATTACGAAGGTAAAAAACAGATATTAGTACTTTATTAACATTAATATCAGTTAGTGAACACAAAAAGTGAACACAACACACAAAAAGAGTTTATTAAAATTGATGTAATAAGCTCAATTTGGCACGAAGGCTTAACAAACACATAAGGACCTACAATACTATATTTACAAACTAGAATACAGTTCAGTAGTACAGTAGTAGAATACAGTAGTAGGCCTACATTAAAGTGATACTGAGCCAATGTTATTTTAGGATTATTTATATACTGTTACGTTTCAGAATTTTTTGAATTAGCTTTTTATTTTAGTTTCATTTTTAGTAATTTTGGTATGTGCCAAAATTTTCATGTTTAAAAATATATATATTACAAATGAGATTTAATTTTTATTTCATTTTTAGTTTGTGTTTATTTCCTGTTAGTAATTTTAGTGTTTTCATTTAGGTTTTTAATTTAGGTTCTAATACTAATGTTATTTATTTGAGCTTTATTTCAGTTAACACAAATGTTTTTAATAGTTAACGTTAATTACCCTGTTCTGTGCTGGTCTTAACTGTCTGTAAGGAAATCCCCTTCTTCTGCTATCACTTTGGTATTGGTGTGCACGCTATTTTTAGCGTTACATAATAGTTCTGTCCTGGAGAACAGTTCAGTAGCTGTTGCAGAGATTCCTTTGTGCTCCCAGGCAAAACGTTTATTTGACCGTGAATAACGGTCTTATGCAATGTTAGGGGAAATGTATAGTCTGTACTCATGCGCATTTTGGTCTCACATGTCAAATTCTAATATTGTGCAGAGGATACTTTACCTTAGCCTGCCCACTCTTTTTGAATTTCCTATCAATGGACTGATAGGAAGACAGCACGACAAACATCTGAATGCCCATGTTGAAGATGGACATGGGGATCAAGTAAGACACGTAGTTCCTGAGGACAGACAATATTTATAGGCCTTCAAGGGTCTTATTTCACAGTGAACAGATTTACAAGGAAATTAAACGTTCCCATGACCATAATATTGCTTTCATATATTTGTAAATATGGGTCAGAATGCATATTTGAATATATGGGTCAGAATGTGGGTCTGAAAGTGACACTAGAGCAATGTTGTATGTTATAACATGACGTGAATTATGAATGTACTGTGCATCTTACCTATCCCCCTTGCTGTAGTCCAGTGTGCAGCAGGTCCTCAGGGGCTCGTAGTCATACTCTCCCCAGCCAATCAGAGGCATGGCGGACCAGAAGGCAGTGAAGAGCCAGATGAAGATCACCAGGGTGATGGCGCTACTCCACTGCAGCTTTGTCCCTAATGATGCAAGGTGATCAAACATTGTGCTGTGTACTAAATTGTTTTATTTAATTATCCTAAACTTTTTTTAAGGTTTTGATGTTAAAACACCAAATAATGTTAGACCCGAGTCCACAGTGTTGACATTTGTACTAATTTAAAATGGCCATTCACTGAGAGTTTGAAAAGAATGGCCTTTGGTGAAGCCTATGTGCACTATAAGTACTTTCAACTGGTGGTCTTTGCAACATGCGTGGTCTGAACTAGAACAAAGACTGTCAAATATCCCATTGAAGCGCAGGTCCTATTTGGTAAAAGACATCTCGTTGTTTTTTTTTGCTAAGGTTCTCTGTTCCTGTTACTCACTTGTGCAGTACTGGTGGTATCTGTCCCAAGCAATGGCTGCAATAAAGTGGATGCTGGCAAGAGCAGTCATAAAGCCCTGGAAGCCATGGCTCTGGCATCCATCTGATCCATAAGGCCAGTATCTGGAGTTTCAAGAAGATCACATATTAGAAAAAGCTCAAAGTTAGCTGATTAAATTAATTTAGTAATCTGTAATGTATTGTTCTCAGTGACAGATTCTTAAACTTTAACATTTTGTCTCTCCTATCTTGAATATTTGTTCACATCTTTGCTTGTATCAGCAAATTTGGATATCCAAAATATTTGTATTTTGGAAAATGGCACTGTAAAGTGAGGAAACCCACTGTCTTAAAATTATTAAGTAAATAAACCATGCTTAATTGGAAAAAAATAAATATAAATTAAGTTATGTGAACTTGAAAATTCCACATAACCTAATGTTTTCAATTCCTCGCTTTTTTTTTAAGTTAAGATCACGTTTTACAGCTGGTTTCTGTTCCAAACTGGTCTTTAGCTGGCTACAGTGTTCCAAAAAACAGCTGGTAGCTGGTTTGTTTCTGGTCTAAAATGGTCTACCAACTTGCACCAGCTAATGAACTACCTGGACCAGTTATAAACCAGCATAATGTGGATTTTTCACCAGGCCATTCCTGTGGAAAACAACAACAAAAAAATCTTTAAAAAAAAAATCACAGACCTGGTTTGATGGTCTTAACTGGTTTAAAAAAAGTCTGAGCTGGTGCTCAGCTGGTAATGCAGCTTGGTGGCCATGCCTGGGGGCAGCCAAAAACCCTCAAACCAGCCCGACCAGGCTGAGAGACCAGCTAAAACCAGCAAGTCATCTTAGGCTGGATTATGCTATTATTTATTATAGCAAGGATGTGATTAAAAGGCATTTCATCCCCACAGGGAATTAAAAAAGCCCCAACTATCCCTTTAATTTAACAGCTGCACTTTAGTAATTTATTACGAGAAAAAAAAAAAAAAAGACCCCTCATTACATCACAGCTGTATTTACACATTGGCATCCGTGACGCACCATCGCCTCTAGGGGTTCCGGCGACAACAACATCATCAACACACAAACGTGCGCGTGCTCACCTCAGAAAGCTTGAGAAGGCAGCGACAGTGGCGTTCATAGAAATACCCATATCTGCCATGGCCAGACTGAACACGAGAAAATTACTTGGGGTCCGTAATTCTCTTATTTTAAGAAAAGCAACAACGGTGACAGCATTCAGGAAGAACCCGAGGAGACCTTTAGAGGACACAGAAAACGTGAACAATCAGAGCCTTCCCAAGCCCCCATAACAGCGCGGTTATGAAACAGTAATAGGCTATATATTAAGTGGCACCCTATAGATAGTTCTATCTATAAATCAACATTATGTGCTATTGATTTTGCAACCGTTTGCTATATCATTCCCGGATGAAGCACATCCCATCAAGGCGACAAAGTAAGGTTTGCACGCGATCCTCTTTTTTTTTTTTTTTTTTAACCTGAACAATATTCTGCTTACCCTCCACGAGCAGACAAGATCCCAGGGAGAACACATCGAACTCGGAGAATCCCTCCGGTAATGGATACGTTACCATTTTGAACGCAATTTTGACACCAAAGTGTGCAGAATCACAGTCCGCTCGCACGCGCGATGTTCCTCAGTGTGTTCAAACGAAGCCTTCTTTTAAAGGAGCGTTTCACGTGAAAAAGCATGAACGTAATTATGTAAAGCTCTCCCTCTGCCTCAATCCGCGCAAGAATGTATTAATGAACATAACAACTCCTACCACTGACCCCTAATACGCATTTACACAGGGCATCAGTAAAGCGCTCATTCAGTTACACAATAAGCCTTTGTGTGTCGGACGCTTGAGCGCACTGATGGTAAGACCGGGCTGAATGTGGACCAGTTGAGCCTGTGTCAATTCAGTGTGTCGTGTTCTGTTCGTTGGCTGAACAACAGGTGTCGTCGAGCTGTCACTCCAGACACTGATTGACAATCGTGGATTTGACGGTTTGCATATGGATGATGGGAGTAACTGTGTTTTTACAATGACTTTTCTCAAATGCAGACTGTCACATTGGCGGTTTGGAGATACTGAATAGATCTTCAGACACAAGAGGGAGAGAGAAAATGCCAATGTCTTCACAAATAGAAAAGTAGTGGTTCTTCTAAGAAATAATTTGGGGGTCATTTAAACCTCCACTGGGTCATTTAAACCTGTGCATTCAGATAGCATAATATTTTGAGTTTCTTTTGATTAAACCAATCTCCTTCATTGTATTAACAAATTTTTTTAATTTCAATGAACTTTTTCATGGCAACCACGTTGCTTACTTTTTTATGTTAAACCAATAATATATAGCCTCTAAGTGCCATTTGAAATTTTCTTCTAGAATGATAATTTTTATCAAGCTCGTATATTGAAGTTCAATAACTCTTCATATAGCCTATATATATATATTATTATTATTATTATTATTTTAACAGTGTATACAGTTATAATCATAAACTGTGTTCGAAACATTTATAGAAATATAGAAACATTTTGAATATTTTGTTTAGACAATAACCACTCTGAATTCTGCTCTATTAAAAGCCGCTTTGTTTCCAGATTGCATTATTCATACTTGAGTGGAAGCCAAATAAAAAACAAGTTACAAAGAGTAACACTGAGACACTAACCTACTTTTTTTGTTTTGAAAATCTACATTCATTGGTGCTTTATCACGTAAAGTCCTGCAATTCCACATAAAATATATAGTTTTTGAGCAGAACATATGTGACCCTGGATCACAAAATCAGTCACATGTCGCACGCGTATATTTGTGGCAATAGCCCATTGTATGGGACAAAATTATAGATTTTTCTTTTATGGCAAAAATCATTAGGATATTAAGTAAAGATCATGTTCCATGAAGATATTTTGTAAATTTCCTACTGTAAATATATAAAACATTTATTTTTGTGAGTGAATGCAGCACAATCGCAAACGTAAATGGAAAACTTTAAAGGCGATTTCTCAATGTTTCGATTCTTTTGCACCCTCAGATTTTCAAATAGTTGTATCTTGGTCAAAAATAGTCATCATAACAAACCATAAATCAATGGAAAGCGTATTTATTCAGCTTTCAGATGATGTATAAATCTCAATTTAAAAACATTGACCCATGTGACTGGCTTTGTGGTCCATGGTCACATCGCCTATATGAAATGGCAAAATCCTAATTCAAGGCTTATCATACCATACAGTTCACAAACAAGACCCATATTGTTCAATCATTGCCTCAGCCAAGATTATGAGGTTGTGAAACCTGGGAGATATAATATACATGTTAAAAAAAGAAAACAATAAGTTATATGACAGTATTAAAGCAAACATAATTTTTTAAAGGTTTGTATAAGCAAATGTATTCCACTCAAGTTTGCACTCCACATATTACAGTATGTTAGAAAAACAATTTACAGTAAGGTTTCATTTGTTAACATTAGTTAACTACATTACATGAACTAATGATTAACAACACTTCTACAGCATTTAATCATCTTAGCTGATGTTAATTTCTACATTTACTAATGCATTATTAAACTCAAGTTGTTTCTGTTGCACTGTGAACTAACAAAATAATGAATAATTGTAGTTGTATTACATTAACAAAGGTTATTAATACATGCTGTAAAATATATTGCTAGTTCATGAATCATGGTGCATTAACTAATGAGCTGTAACTAAAAATACTTTTTTCAAAAAGAAAAAAATTCTTCAAATTATGGTACACCGCAGATCAGCAATGTTTTATATTTCATTTTTAGATCAAAAGATTTTGTTTATAAAAACTAAAAAACATACTTTGAAAGATAATTGGTCTTGAAAATGCCAGTCCCGTGACTGTTACGACTAGATTTATCTAAGCTGTGAGCACATTATGATCATATGTTCCTCACATACAGCTCCTCTATTCAATAACTTGTGAAAGACAGATTTGTTTTTTTTTCAGTACATATGGGATTAGGATAGTACAGAACCATAATTCTCAGGAGGTTTACTATACTTACTGTAGCTTTTAGCTTTTACTCTAGCTGAAGCTATACTTTCTAATTGTGAAACTCAAAAAAAAGATCTTTAAGGGAATAATGTGTAGGTGTGTGAGAGAGGTTTAGGCAGTCAGAGATTAAAGGAAATGTTAATGCCTTTAACACATTCCCCACACATTAATACAATAAACACTTGGAGAACACTTGGAAACACTTAAGTTAAGTTGACAAATTCGGTTTTATATTTACAACTTGGCACTAATCAGAACAGATGATGTGGTGCCAAGGTTTAAACCATGTTGTATTTACAAACCTACAGTAGCATAAACAAATAGGCTTATGTGAAAAATAACTCTTGTGGGCCAATAATTACAGGAAACCAGACCAGTTTTATACCAAGGAAAGATTTAGCTACATGTAAACCTTGAAACAAAACCTTGAAACTCATTTGCATTAAGCCCTCATTCCAAAAACTCTAGATTTCTATTATTATTGTTTATTTCCTGCACTTTTCTTGTTTACTGTTTTGAGCTTGCTTGTTAAGATATTTTCTGGTTTATGTTTTATGATTATTTTTTTTTACATTGGATTGTTTCTGTCTATTAAGCATAGTTGTATTTACAAACCAACTGGCTCTAGGAAGAACAAGCTGTCTGTGATCCAAGGCCTAACAGGATTACATGAAGGAAAATATTTTAAAAATCCCGTTGGATACGCCACTGAACAATAGCCAACTTTGGATGTCCTTAGTCTGAGAGACAACTCTCATGCTGGTGACTTTAATAGACATCAGTATTTTCATTCAGAATAGCCATAGCAACCCATTGATCAAAATGTCTCTTTCAAAAGTACTTGTTACACAAGTATGGATTCTCACTTCAGTAGATATGGGAACATTGAGGTAAATACAGCTTGAGTGAGCGTTGTTTAGTGTTGAACTGTTTTTTTTTTTTTTTTTTACAGATGTTGAAACTAAATCTTTCAATACTCCCTGGTCTCCTCTGTTTTTTTTGTGTGTTTTTTTTTTTAAGTTCAATGCAACAATGCATGGTACAGCCAGATCAGCTTCCAAATTATCATCAGCTCTTAGAAGTGAATCAGTAAAATACAACAAATTCCGAATTTTAACTGTCAGGTAGAGAATAGTTCAAAAGAGAGCTACAGATGGGGTATTAAACATCATGGCCAATTCGAAAAGATTTCATCACTATTAATTAACATCATGTATCTCTATGCAGCCTATCAGATTCCAGCATGCATACGCATCTAAATGAAAATAATTCGCATGCTTTCGCTAATCCTCGCCTGTCCTTTTTATCTGCTGGACTCGTAGCAGTCAGATCATTATGGGAGATCGGAGCAGAGGGACGATGACATGCTGGTTATTTTTTCCATAATTGCAAGTGGATGCTTCTTCGTTAAAACTACGTTCCGCGGCGTTTTGTTGACATTAGTGGCAAAATGTCTCTTACTGTCTTTTTGGGTCTCCTACTGGCATCTGGTGGCTTTCCACTTGTTCGGAGCAACTGTCCTTCCCAATGCAGCTGTTTTTATCATAACCTGAGTGATGGTTCCAGAGCCAGGTTCGTGTGTATTTAATTATCTCAAATTTATTGAATGAATACAATGCATTTTTTTTTTTTCGAAATGTGCTGCACTGTTGCATTTTGCGCATTCCACATCATGGATAAACAATATTGTATAAACAATCATAAACAATATTGTGTGTAATATCGTTTAGAATGTATTTATTTTGCACACAAACATTTATTTATGTATTGATTCGAGTTTTAAAAGATGATACATTTAATCAGTTTAAACAAGAAACATTTTCAAGAATTTTAATTTCGCAATATGAGTAGGCTACATTATGACGCAAAATTTGTTTTATTTATTTCTTTTTCCACAAGAGTTTGTCAGACTCAGTCAAAGACTGCTGCTTAAAGATTCGTGTGCGCATGCTTTAAAATCCCTTATTATAAGTATTTATTCTTGTTTCTAATGCGTTTCGCAGGAGTGTGATTTGCAACGATCCAGAAATTTCACTGGTGCCCGCCACGTTCCCAGGGGACACCTCGAAACTTCGGATTGAAAAGACTGCTATCAAGAGGATCCCGAGCGAGGCTTTTAGCTACCTCTCTAATTTAGAATTCCTTTGGATGTCTTTTAACGTTTTATCCTCTCTCAACTCGGACAGTTTCCGTGGCTTGGACAGTTTAGAGGAACTAAGGCTAGATGGAAATTCTCTCACTTCGTTTCCGTGGGAATCCCTCATGGACATGCCCAGTCTGAGGCTACTCGATATACACAACAACCAGCTGGCCTCAGTCCCCTCTGAGGCCGCTCTCTACATGAAAAACTTAACCTACCTGGATCTATCCAGTAATAATCTGCTGACAGTGCCACCTGAGGTCCTCAACACTTGGTTGACGGTCAAACCCGTCCAGGGAGCAGAAAGTTCAAAAATGATTCTCGGTAAGTTTTTCCTTCGTCTTAGTTTCTTAATTTTATATATTGGTGTAATATATATATATATATATATATATATATTTAAAAATATGATTATAAAAAATTTAATTAAATATAAATTATATTTTTAAATCATAAATAATATTTTAAAATATGTAATATATTTTAAAATATATACTGTAATAATACCAATATATAACACTGTAAACAAATCTAAGTTGTAAATAAAGATTATTGGAATACGTTTTGCAAGAAAATACTTTCTATATCAAAATTTCACATATTTAATGTGTTACTTTCCATTTCTTTTGTAGTTATTAGTACAATTTATTAGCAATTTCTGAGTGAAGTAAATTTTTATATGTGTAGGATTTTTCTTTATAAGTAATAATAAAAAAAAAAATTAAGTCTTGCATAAAAAAACACCCGCAACAGATGCCTTCAGAAAAGGAAATACCCTTATCACTTTTTATTACAATTATAACAGTTTTCATAACTTAAGTGGTTTTTGCAACTTGATCATTTCTTTTGCCCCAGGTCTCCATGACAACCCATGGTTGTGTGATTGTCGACTATATGACCTGGTCCAGTTCCAGAAGTCTCCTAGTCTGTCAGTGGCCTTCATTGACACGAGGCTCAGGTGCGCTGATCCAGAGAGCCTCTCTGGAGTTCTGTTTAGCGATGCCGAGCTCAGACGCTGCCAGGGGCCTCGGGTCCACACCGCCGTAGCCCGTGTGCGGAGCGCAGTGGGTAACAATGTGTTGTTGCGATGCGGAACCATTGGGGTTCCCATCCCTGAGCTGGCCTGGAGAAGGGCAGATAGAAAGCCACTGAATGGGACAGGTGAGTCAGCACAATGGCGGGCGGTTAAGCAGTATTAGCTAGAGGTGCTAGTGATTACATAGAGAGCTGGCAACGACACAACAATGCACTGTGATTACACAATACTAATTAGTTTATGCAAATGCACTCAAGTGTTACTCTTTTTTTTCCTTCGAATTTACAGTTCAGCTGGAGAATTCAAAGGAGGGAATCGTTTGGTCTATTTTAAGCGTGCCTGCCGTGTCCTTTCGTGACACAGGAAAGTACATCTGCAAAGCCACAAATTATGCAGGGAGTGCAGAGGCCGTCATTTCTTTGATCATAAGCGATGCACCTAAAGCAGAGAATCCGACTGTGGATCCAAAAACCAAGGTGAAATCCAAGAAGGCAAACCCTATTGTCAAGGCAGCCTATCAAGAAAAAATCATAGTAACGTACGCTTCCCCAACACCCAACAATAAGCTACAACTCAGGGCCACAGTGAGCTACACAGGCCCGTATCCAGGTATGGAGAGCGACAATGCTGCTAACAGTCGGACAAATACCCAAACTGCCAGTCCCGACGGGTTCCTGGAGACTAATCTGAGCAACCTGGCTGCCAACACGTCCTCACTTCAGCAAGACCCTGACAGGGTCGTGCGCTCGGTCAAAGTCATTGGCGATACGGACTACACCGTGTGTCTGAACTGGAGGGCACCGACCGCCAAGAACACAACCGCTTTTAGCGTCCTCTACGCTGTGTTTGGGGAGAGGGATATGCGCAGAATTAACGTCAGCCCAGGTAACAACCGGATCCTCATCGAGGGACTCGTTCCAAAAACCAAATACATCGCCTGTGTGTGCGTCAAGGGGTTGATCCCCAAAAAGGAGCAGTGTGTAATCTTCTCAACAGATGCAGCGGCTAGCGCTAATGGAACCCAAAAGCTCATTAATGTAGTAGTGATCACAGTCGCCTGCGTGATAGCTGTGCCTCTGACTGTGATCGTGTGCTGCGGGGCGCTTAAGAGGAAAATCAAGAAGTTTCTGGGCAAAAAGTCCAAAGACATTCAAGACTCGTATGTGACGTTTGAGACTCTGTCTCCCAGTACCAAGGCCAAAGGCTTGGAGGGGGAATATCTCACCAGACTGAACGCAGAGGAGTCCAACAGACTGCTGTCGGCTAGATCCAGCCTGGACTCTGAGTCCACCGCCAAGATTGAGGGACAGCCCAATGAATACTTCTGCTGACAATATCCCTCAGCCACAATCCCTCCACGCAGCCGCCTGAGTCTCCAGGCCCAGCCGCAGTACCTGAGTGCACATAATCTGTACCAGCAGTACATGTCTGGCCGTCCGTGAACAAGACTCAGGATACTTTGCATAAGTAACAAAGTGAAGATATATGTTGTTTTGGTAATGTTGCTCTTTGTTACTGTGCTTTTGGACTTGGTTTCTAAACTAAGCCATTTGGCTGGTGGTGGGGTTGTGGCTGAGCAATCCCAGGAACATGCATTCATGGACTTTTACCCCTTCAGATAGTGATAGAAGGAACTGATTTAAAGGGAAATGTTCATATGAATTCTTGTATATTAGTGTAAATGGAAGAAAAAAAAACTGTTTATATGTGATAATAGTATTATGTATTATATTATGTAAGGAATTGGGGATTCGCTTTCACATACACTTTTAAAAAATAAAGGTTCCAGGAAGGGGGGTTTTGGAGTGATGCCATAGAAGAATCATTTTTGGTTCCCTAAAGAATCTTACAGTGAACAGTTCTTAAAATAACCATTTTTTTTCTTGTGTACAACATTTAAAAATATAAAGAATCTTTTCCACTTAAAATATCCTTCTGTGGAATGGAAAGGTTCCATAGATGTTAAAGGTTCTTCACTGAACCATACATTTAAATAAAGAACCGTTAGAGTGTAGTTACTTTTCTAACAGAATGATGAGTCTAGTGTAACATGCAAAATCATGCAAATCATTTGGGATTTTCATATGCACCAACATAGTCACCATTGTGTATGACATTTTTTCTGTTTACCATGTAAAACTTGTTCTACTTTTTTTTTTTTTTTTGTCCCAGGTTTCTTAGTAGTACCCATTTATGCTTCAAAATAAATTTTGTATATACATTTAAAAAAGTGTCACTTGTTTTTTAACAACAATATTAGGTCAGACTTACAATTAAGTTCCAATCAGTCTCTCATGGGGGTTAGTCAGGGATTACTGATAATAGGCTTTACTCCACTGTACCTGCAGTCATGTCGTACACAGACATAGAGTGGACGTTACATTTATAGGAGACCATGGATGCCTCCATTATATTTCGTTTGATTGTTTTTCTTCTTTTATTAAGTCATATTAGCTCAGAGTGTTTTCCAGGATGCTCCTGTGGGACTGACCGTTTTGGGAGGTTAGTTACAGTTTCTTTCATTACAGACATCAGCAGTGACATTGAGCAAAGATGATGTTATTGTGCTGAGAATAGGTTTAGCACAATGTAAGAGCTAGTCTGTAAATATAAATAAATGGGCAATTCGAGGAGCTATTCTGCCCAAGAAAAGATATTAAAAAAATTAATTAAACCTCAAAGTGTTAAATTCAACACATTAAAAATGTATGTGTTTTTGTTTTCATAACAAAGAATTGCTGTCCCTGATAGTACTGGCACCAACCATTTTAGAAAACAAGTTTCTCCAAAAAGGAGAACACTATTGCTAGGACAACCTGATGTAATTAATTTGAACATTTTACTATATCTAAGAGTAGTAGTAATTTGTCATTAACCACACTTGTTAAAAAATTATATTATATTATATTATATTATATTATATTATATTATATTATATTATACTATGTTGTAAAGTAGTCGAACATCAACGTACAATTGAAAGTATTGAACGTTTTTCTCTAGGTCACTCACATGTATGGGAATTGCATTAACCCAGATTCCTGAGGACATACCGGAAGATCTGACTAAAATTCGAATAGAGAAATCACAGCTAAGTGAACTACCAAAGGCAGCGTTTTCCCATATTACGTATCTAAAGCATCTCTGGCTGAATTTCAATGACATCGCCATCATAAATATCAAAAGCCTGGAAGGTTTGGGTAACTTGACGGAGCTCCGGTTGCAGGGTAACAAGCTGCGTTCAGTACCATGGACAGCGTTTGAGGAAACGCCCAACCTCAAGATTCTGGATCTGAAGCACAACCGCATTGACGCCCTCCCTGAACACGCGCTTAAGTTTTTACCAGGTCTCACCTATTTAGACCTGTCCTCTAATCAACTCTCAGTCATTTCTAAAGACGTGTTTATGAACTGGCCTCTCTACCACACAGAAAACAAGCATGAAAAACCTACAGTGTCCAATGTTGTTCTGGCGCTTCACGACAACCCGTGGCTGTGCGACTGTCGCCTGGGAGGCTTCATTGAGTTTATCAAATCGTTGAGTCCGCCCTTCATTTTAATGAACTCATATTTGACATGCTCTGGCCCGGATTTCAAGGCAGGGAAATTTTTCCATGAGGTCGAGTTAAAGACGTGTGTGAAGCCAGTGGTCAGCGCCCCAATCAGCAACATCACCGTGCCTTTAGGCGGCAACATCACGCTAACATGCTTAGCCACGGCCAGACCTGAACCAGCCATTCGATGGACATATGGTCTTAAGATACTAAGAGGATTTCGTGGTAAGAGATTTTCTCATAAAACATGTTTACATACGTTTATCTTTACTTAAATAGATCTTTCTTTAAAAAATAGGTACTTAGCCCTCGATTACTGCACACACATATTATTGCACTTTTGCAAATGATATATGCAATAACATCACCGTTTGTATGTTACAAAATTACATGCTTTTAGACCTTATCTATACAATTAATTTGAATAATAATTTAATTCATCAGTAAATGTCAGTTTTTAAAAACACTCAAAATAGTGGACAGCGTGTTTTTAAAGTTTATATATATATATATATATAACCCTATTAAAAAGGAGTGTAAGTGATAAACAATTGTCAAATATCCAAACTACTTTAAACCTTTTCAGATTATGCAATTGTGACACATATGATACCTACTGTGCAAGCTTCTAAAAATGATCATAAATTATTACAAAAAATGGAAAATATAGTTTGACATTGTCAAATGACTAAGATGAGTAATTATTATTATTATTTACAACTAATATTGTTGTTATTATTACATATTAATTTATAAATTATGAATCAATATTAATAATACAAGTTATTTTTGTTATTATTATTATACTGTAAAAATACACAAAAATACCTTTTGGCCATACTCCATGTTGTCTTCAATTTCACTTTTTTCTCCAGAGATTCAGAGCCGTGTGGATGAAGACACTATCAGGTCTCAGCTGATCATTCCTTCGCTCCATCTGGCCGACAGAGGCCTCTACACCTGCTTTGCCAACAATTTCATCGGCAATACCTCAATCGGTATATTACTGGATGTGAAATCTCCAGAAGGCTCACTGTCTCATTCCTCAGACTTCCCTACTGCCATGGCAGAGGAAAATGTTTACATTGATATCCGTATTGCCAAGCAGACAGTGTATGGCATTACAGTTGAGTGGCGTGCTGTGACAGACAATCCAGCAGAAACCTGGTTCACCATTCATTTTGGCCGCTATGACACACTTAAGAAAGAGCAGATATACATAGGACCAGGTATTAACACATACTCTGTCACAGACCTGCTACCAGTCACTAAGTATGAAATCTGTGTTACTTTAAAGAACCAGGCTCCTCGGAACGGCCAGTGCATCGTGTTCGTGACAGGCAGTGATTTCAATGAAATGGAACAGAGAGAAAGGCTCATTCATATCATCGTCATTGTACTTGCCATGGTGCTCGCCGTGCCCGCGGGAATGTACGCCTGCACCACCGATGCCAAGTTCACCTGCTTTGAGCGCTGCACGGAGATGTGGAGAAACAGGCATACAGAGCACTCACACACTTCTGACGAGAGGCAGGGCACGTTTGACAGTCTCCAGGCCGCCAGTGATGAGGGCCTCTGCAAGGAGTCCAGCAAGGAGCTGAAGGCCCGACGAAGGTCTGCTGAAAAGCTACAGAAAACAAAGAATGAACGAAGACCAACAGCTGAGCTTTACTGACACTGCACTTTGAAAAGACATTCATAGACTGATCAATACCCATGAAAGGAGCAGGAAAGCCTGCATTGTCATCCAGCTTGAGTGGTCGGAGTAAAGTTAATATTCTGATTACGGATGCCAGAAGAGAGTCTCGATTGATCATGAACTCACGGATCAGGTGTTGCTGGACAGGATTTTTCCAGACAAACTGGCAAAAACCAAAGGAAGCCATTGAATAAAAGCAAAGTCACTGAATCAAACACTTCTATTGTCTGAAACTGGAAGCCTCCTACATTCAAGTTACAAATAGCCAAGCCAGCTCTTGCATTAGAAATAATGTGGATACACTATAAAAAAATAAAATAAAGTTCTTTATTGGCCTCAATGGTTCCATGAAGAACCTTTAACATCCATTGAACCTTTCCATTCCATAAAAGGATTTTCTTTAGATTCTAAAAATGGTATTTTAAGAACTGTGTTTACTGAAAGTGCTATGGCATCGCTGAAAAACAAACAAACAAAAAAAAACCTTTTGAAACCTATATTTTTAAGAATACAATTATATTTAGAAGAGAACAGACCTTTTATCATCTCAATGCACTTTATAGAAGCAACTAGTGACAAGTAGTAGCGCTCAAAGTATAGAAGACATTGATAATACAACTGTACATAAAACATCATTTTGGGGATTATATTTCTATTTTTAAACTAAGTGAATTCTTTTAGGTTGAGGTGCATTTGTATGATTGTTAAATTCGTGGCATGTTTTAAGTGACAGATTTATTTTTAATGCACATGATACAAACCTAGGGGTATAAAAGCAGATTAGGATTTTTGATGCCTGTTCCGTATCATGTGAATCCAACAGAATGCTTATCTTTTAAAATGGACACAAGCGTCAGTCATCAAGCCCTTTGACAAACAATGAAAATTCCACATACAATGAAAATTAAACAATGACGACACAAGGCTGCAATACATTGACCAATTTGAACTCCAATTATTGAAAGAGTTGGGGAATAAATGTAATGAAGATTGTTTTCTATAAATGATTTTGCCCCTAAAGTATGATATTTTGTTCCTTTTTTTTTTTTTTTTTTTTTTACAAATGAGTGATAGGTGCAATCTTTGTAAGTAAATATATACATTAAAATGAAAATTTGTTGCTGAACTTATACCATGTTTCTGTACTGAAATGTATATCACACATGGACTGTGCAATTCAAGGCAGTCAACTTTATTTGTAAATATGCCTGGAATAAAAAATAACCTTGTTCCACTAACAGACTGAACGGTTACCGCTGTCGAATCGTGCCGTATTCTGCACTAATCCAGGCTCGTTGACGGCTATGCTTCTTTTTCCATTGTGGTGCTACTAAACCAGGATTAAAACGTACATGACCAATCGTGAACCTCAGACTCTCCACACGCACGGTATGGTTAGTTACCCAAAATCTATACATGGAACTTTTTGTAAACGGTTCTAATGGAAATGCTGCTAGTACCAAAAAAGTGAATTCTACAGCTCTCTGTTATTTATGTCAGTGATAAACTTCGAGGGTTCTGATTTTGTGTTCAGAGCTCTGTGACTTTAGCCAGTGCTCCGAAATAAACTATTCAAGTTCCATATAAAATGTCTGCATCTTGGTTAGAATGTTCTGTTTTTCCTTTATCCTAGTCCATCAGCGCACTTTGCAAGTTTGTAATCCTCTCTAAAAAACACAGTAATCCTACAGGGTATAATTCCATGTCATTTGTGCTTTTACCCCCCAGTGCTGCTTTTACTATGTGAAAACAGACTTTCCTCATCACAGCCGTCTTGTCTCATGTGCAGGGGTTCTTTAAAAAAGAATTGACCAATGTTGAAAAACATTCACCTAAAAAACTTTATATAAACACCATGTTGAAAAGCCAGAGAGAGAAAGCGCATAATTTTGTCTTATAAATCTTCATGTGATCAAATCTGAACTTGATGTTAAGCCCCAAAAGAACAAGCACGAGCTAAAATAAGCAAACCACCGCTGCACGTGGTTAGTTTCTGAAATATATGATCACAATACTCATAAAATAACATCTGTATTTGAAAAATAAAGCTGGGTTTTAAAAACTGTTTTAAATTAAACAGAAAAAAGATTTAGGTCACACCAACTGCACCATAACCCCATATGGTGAAATGCAGCATTAAAGGAAATAATACTTTTCCTCAATCCTATATTATACAGAAGAAAAAACAACAGAGGCTACCGTATAAGATGACATTCAGCAGTTTCATATCACAGGACCACTTCAAAAACAAGAATAAACACTTAAAATGCCTTCAAATAAAACAACACACTTGAATGAAATGTCCATTTATTTACAAAAGGTTGAATATAAACAGAGATCACTCGAATTATTTTACATTTAATACTGAACGGCATGAAACCTGACAATGTACATTAAATTGATGAAACACGGCACAATATGATAACGTAGCGGTATGGTTTTCCTCACTGAAGGATAGGAAAATATGTATAATATTGGATTTGTTTGTGGTTTATCAGTCAAAAGCATTTATCAAATAAACCAGCAAATCAGTGTTTAGAATTGGTTTAGAGCATTAGAGCATAAAAATTTGGCATTGTAAATGTTCATTCAAGGTCCAAAAGATATTGTATTAAACTTAAAAAGCATTTAATTCGCTGGTCGCAGAGACACTACTATGTTTTTGGAAAAAAAAAAAGAAGAGAAAAAACAACTATTGTTCCCTTTTAAAAACCATGTAGTGAGTGAAAAGTACATGATATCGAAGAATAAAAATTCATTTCATTTTCCTTGCCAGTTATCCACAGTAAAAAAGAAAAAGACTTTGGTTTCATTTCTGGATGAAAAGTATCCACAGATGGAGAAATGTCAGAGAAGCATAGAGTAAATGTGAACCAATTCTTTTCCATCCAGAAGAGGGCAGTACACAGTGTCATAGCATGCGGATTAACATAGTGTTAGTCTTGGCAAGTGACACTTTTCCACTAGGAACCTGCAATCCCAGCTGAACTCTGCATACATACGGTGAGAAAACAGAGTTGTCCTGCTGAGATCTTGTTCTTGCTCAAATCTTGCCTAAAATCTTCTTCGTCAGAAGACAAAGGGCAGAGAATTAGCAGAGGGACACGTCTTCTCACCACTGAACACTGGTATTTCTACATGCATTTCACCATAATCAGTACCGGTTGGCCATGTTTTTCTGCTCCAGTCTAAGTTTGAGCTCAGAAACCAGTGCTGTGTTGACAGGATTGTCTTTACTCCTATGAGATTTTCTCTTTGTCTTGGAGGCCACCGAGGCGGAAACTGTAGGTACCGCCCACTCGCGGTCACCGTATCTATAGTGACTTGGCAACGGCGGGGGCATGATGGGGGCGTTAGGAGGCGACGGAGGTGCTCGATGATGAGAACACACTTTGATGTTATTGTTACAGTTGATATTGTCTGCTGTAGGGATCTCCTGTCCATCCCTGAACGGTTGCTGGAAGTTGTCTTGTCTCCGGGGTTTACGCTTCCTGCGTATGATGCGACGGGAGGGTAGGATCTTATTGGACTTGTTGTTTCTCATGAATATAATAGTAGATATCAAGACTGTCACAAAAACCATGATTAATATGACACCACTGATCAAGCCTAGTAAATGCATGGGATTTTCCCTACTTTTCAATAAAAAGGACGTCAAAGGTCCCTTGAGTTGAGTCTGTAAAAGAGCACAAAGAGAAATCAAGTCCATAGGACTCAAGGGTGATATACTGTAGGCTTTTCTCTGTTTGTCCAGAGACACATGATACAAGTGAGGCAGATAAATAATTCCCAGAGAGGCCAATAGCAGGCAACAAAGCATTCTTGTGTGAAATAGTACTATGGTATACCAGCATTGGTTAGAAAGCACTGATAGGGCGACTACTTGGAATATACACAGCGTGACTGCATGGCATCTTGACAGCTGAGCAATTGATTAAAAGCAATTGATTTGGTGTTTATGTAAATTAATTTGACAATTTGAAATTGAGTTGAAGACGAAATGAATCTGAATGTTACAACAGAGTCTGGTTGCACAGTAAGACAAGATCAGAAGGGTTGAATAGGGCACCCAGAATTAAGACCATGCAGCCTCATTGTCATAATCTCAAAAACATCTACTGTACGGCTTAGACTGAATGGAGAAATGGGCGATAGCGTAGAATAAAAGCTATTATTTTGAAAAAATATGTATTTTAACTGTGCTTGTGTACTCTTTTACAGACATTTTACTTGCCTTTAAGCAGCAATAAAATCATGGAAGAAAAAAAAAAAAAGCTAAGAATTGGTGTCGGTGTCAAAGTGTCTCATGGTCAGGGCCTCCTAATAATCTTTCTGATCTTGCCCCTTGGCTGGACCCGGGACTTTTTCACAGATTTCCAGAAAATTATGGTGGATATGAAAATGGTCAGAATGATAGCGAGGACTACAATGCTCAAGCAAATGCTGAAAACAGTCCAGGGCCGAGTTCTCAGACTCAAGAAGTATGAAATCATTCTGGATTTGATCTGTAAAGCACACAATAACAAAAACTTATGCTAGGTTTGATATGAGGTTTTCTCACAATACAGATAAAATAGTGAGAGTGCAGATTAAAGATTTCCATGTGCATGATTCACTATTTTTATAGCATGCATAAATGAGAATCAAAGGGTTCTTGAGTTGTTTTGAATGGCAATACTAAATGAAAAGAACCACTTACCGCTTCTGTGATGTCAATCTTTATCACTGTAGTGGTGCTGAAGGATGGTGAACCTCTGTCTTTGGCCTGAACAACCACAGACCAGGTACAGTCTTTCTGATTGGTGATATTCTGGACTATGTCCATGGACTTGATGTATGGCTTCAACTTTATTTCTCCTGTGTCTGCATCGATGTCAAATATGTTGTCTGGGTCGGCTTTCATAATGGAGTATTCAATGACATTGTTTGGCTCTTCTGCATCTTCATCAATCGCCTACAATCATCAAACACAGTCAACTGACAATTACACAAGTCTTCTATTAGAAGAACAAAATTTCAAGGAGTCTTTAAAATAGCTGCTAACCTCTATTTTCACCGGTGCACCAATCACCATTGTTTTCTCTAGAGAGTTCTCATTAAACTCTGGTGAATGGTCATTGAGGTCCATAATGGTGACGAAGACTTCTGCAAGGCTGTATTTTCCTTCAGTGTCTTCAGCCTTCACATAGAAGTTATACTTGGATTTGACCTCGGCGTCCAGACTGGCCCAGGGCTGAGTGTAGATGATTCCCGAATCAGCCTGAATGAGAAACCTTTGTGAAAAAAAATATAAGACAGGAAATGAGTTCTATTGGAAAATCAGGATTACACAGGGCTTGTTGTACAGGGAGATGTTAACATGATTTAAAGCTTTGAGAACACACTCTCTCCTTTTGAAAACTGGTATGTATACTTCTTGTTATGATGTCAACAGGATAAAACATCATATACTTATATACTGTCTACTGTATACACTATCATTTAAAAGACTGGGGTAATTAAGGTTTTCTTAATGTTTTTGAAAGAAGTCTCTCATGCTCACCAATTTAAATAGAGGTTTCCATCTATTTTATTTTAATTATATTTTAAGATATTTTAAGATATCTATTCATGTGATCTGAATTTTCAGCAATCAAAAATCCAGTCTTCAGTGTCATTTTCTTCAGAAATCATTCTAATATGCTGATTTGGTTCTCAAGAAACATTTCATATTTATTATCAATGTTGAAATCAGTTCAAAAGAACAGCATTTATTTGAAATAGAAGTCTTTACTGACACTTTTGATCAATTGAATGTCTTTGCTGAATAAAAGTATTCATTTCTTTCAAAAATAAAATAAAAAAGTACTAACCTCAAACTATTGATCAGTAGTGTACGTATATATTGCTCTATATGACTGGCCCGACACAACAGCTGTTTGACCTGTTTGTCCAAACCCTGGAGGTTGTGGAAGTGTTCTGAAAATCTGTCTGGTTATTATTTTATATACTTAATTCCATTTTGTGCAGCTAATGTGCAGCAATGACACACTGCACCTTTAAGTGGGGCTGTTACATGAAAAGAACAGTCTATTTTCTGCTCAAATCCCATTAGTGGATTAACCAATATGGAGGGCCAAGTAACTCTTTGTTTGCAGTTAAATTTAGTTTTGCAATTCTAGTTAATTGATTCTGTATAGTGAAAAACTGTTGTCATTTGACAAAGTGTGTAGTTCATTAAATATTATTAAATACTGACAATGATAAAATCTGATGAATGAAACTGCATGCAAAAGACTGCATACTGTCAATTTAGAGGTATTGTTGTCGGGTAAATAAAATCAGGCATAAGCTGCTATTGGCAGGCTGTGTGGTCTGTCTGGCAGAAACAAAACAGAAAAGATCCCACGCTCACTCAGCCTTGCCAATGAGAGAGTTCACACAGCTGGAAAAAGGAAGCTTACCGGAAAGCTTTACTATGCCTGTTCTGTCAACAAGTCATCATTTACACATTTATATGGGTTATATTTATGTGTTTTATGCTCTATAAAATATAACAAATATGTTACTATCAGAGACCTTGAATCTGTCTCAGGGTTTGGGAAGCTTGAGACAGATTTTTTGAATAAAGAGCCGAGAACAGCGGGAGGACTGAACTCTGTCCCAAGATGGCAATAATATTTCAGCTATTTGAGCGCTGCCTTTGGAATCTAATAAAAGAAAGGAAAATCACATCCACCTGGGTACTGCTAGTCCTGAGTACAGCAAGATAAGAGTCTTACAACAACATAAAAAGTTATTGGGAACTGAATTCTGCCTAGCTTTAGTATCTGTGGGCTGTGTGTGATGAATCGAGGTGAGCTCACATCCCTCCTGTTCTCCCATTCGCTAAATAGTCTGTGTTTTGGCATTAATGATGTTGCATAAGCAACTGTTTTTCATGTGGCTTATTCCAGTCGGCTGGCATTTCATCAGTAGGATCTCAGGCATTAAAAAGACCACACACACTCTGAAAAGGAGGGAATCAAACATTAAATGTGGGGGTAGGGTACTCACAGGTCTGCTCCTGAGCCATAGATGGAGTATCTGACCACACCCCAAAGACCAGAATCAGGATCTGTGGCCTGCAGAGAGCATAAGGAGAAAACGTCAGCAACTGGCATACTGAGATGCCAACATCTACGTAACAGAACAGATGACGTTTTTAGCAAAAAAGCAAAACATTAGGGGCGATGTGGGATTTGTTAATCTGGCTACGTCATTATTTCCCTTGTTGTAGCATGTCCTCCGAGGTCAAAATCCGGCAGGTCATTTAGCAAATTGTAGTCCAGAAACAGGATAACTCCCATTTGGTGAGCACTTGCTTACACAGGGTGAGGGTTAATCTCAACAGGGTTCAATCTCTCTATCCACTGATGGAAGGCAGAGTGGGACAAGTTTACATTCGGACAGAAATTAGTTTAGCATTGTACCTGCTTAAGGGTTAGATTTGGAAAAAAACTCAGGGTCCTAGTCAGGAAAACATTTTCTTTTTTATACTTCTGTTTCAAAGTCTCTTTATTTATCATACAGTAAAAAAGTGACATTGTGAAATATTATTATAATTTAAAGTAATTGTTTTCGATTTGAATATATTTTAAAACGTAATGTATTCCTGTGCTGGCAAAGCTGATTTTTCAGCAGCCAGTCTTCAGCGTCACATGATCCTTCAGAAATCATTGTAATATGTATAATTTTGCAGAAACTGTAAAAAAAATGTTTTCAAGATTCATTGATAAATAGGAACTTTATAAGAACAGTGTTTATTTTAAATACTATTTTTTTTTGTAACATTATAAATGTCTTTAATCACTTTTGATAAATGTGATGCATCCTTGTTGATTAAAAATCTGAATTAAAAATATATATATATCACTGTCCCAAACCTTTTGAGTGGTAGTGCATTTAAACCTTATTGTTTTTAGATTCAATATGATGTGTTCATTTTAAATAAACATGATCAGTATCATAGTTTTGTAGAACAAAAAAGCTGTACCATTTTGTTTGAGTATTCTGACATAAAAAAAGATAATCATGATGGTATTTTTGTCTATTAAAGCCCAAATCTGGGGTTTTAGTGTTACACAACTGAATGAAAATGATAGCCATCTGGCAGCTTACCACGTAATAGACTGTTTAGCATGCATTCACATACTGAGCATGATTTGGGATTCTGAGCCAACCCCTCAAATGTTATATTTAAATGAATAATGCGTATAATGCGTCTTTTCACAAAAACAGAGCAGTCTAGAGAGAATGACAAACATGTTAATCTTTTTGTGCATATAATGTCTAGAGTGTTCTGTACTCACTGTCACAGACACAACATTGGATCCTCCGGGTGAATTTTCTGGAATCCGAGCGATGTAAAAATCAGAAGTGAATTTCGGAGCGTTATCATTGGTGTCTAGCAGATGAATGATTATGTCTGCCGTGGCACTGAATCTCTCAGGTGTGTCAATCTCTATAGCGAGGAGCTGCAAACAATGAGCATAAACACATTTCTGCAACTGGTAGCATATTATTGATTATAATAGTGTAGGGTCATTCTCAGGCCATTTGTGTCCCCATTACTGGTACAATTACATATAGATTCAAAAGTAATTGTATTTTATAAGACCATTTTCGTGTCCATTGAATAAAAAAATACATTTACTGATATGAAAACATTTGTTGATACATTGATATTTCTGAGAAAATGGATCATTTGACTCATCAAGCCTGTTATTTTCTAACATTGTTGCTCTTTAAACATGTTCCTGAAAAACTGGGAAAAACTGGACAATTTCCTGAGAAAGACCCTTTGAAATTCATTATTTTATTGCACTTTAAAGTCAAATTAAAGTACAACATCCACTGTTTTCCTGAAACATACATGACTGTGTAACATATGCAACAAATCTGTTGGATCATTATTTGTCCATATATTCAGGATTGAGCACATATTGTATAATACACTTTTCTTAAACAGTTCCCGTGAATTTCTACTCACCTTAAATGTCAGGAATTGTGATTTCTCAAAATCCATTGCAGCAGAATCCTCTACAAGGACGGTGACTTGGGCTTCATTCAGAACGGTTTGAGGGACCACTCGTAACATGCGGCCTGGGCCTACCAGTCTGAGGTGGAATTTGGCATTTGATCCCTGAGAACAAGCATATAGTTTAAACATATTTTGTAACACAAAACTTTCACACAAAGCTAATAGAGAGAACTATCAAAGACATAGAAATGGAATAAGTTAAAGCCATTTTAAATGAATGGCAAACAATGATTGTTGGACAAATGATGTGCTAATCCATGTGATCTTTTATGAGTAATGAATTCTACATATCAATGTGACTAAATGCTGAATAACTACAAATATTATTGCGTAATATGACAACAGCTTGAAAGGGACCACCTGCTTGTTTGGGTGCTTTTCTGTCATTTATGTAACTATGACTGAACAGTGCTCATAGAAAACATGGAAGTAATACATTAAACTAATGGTGTCTTATCTAGTTGATTTTTAAATAATGGTTGATCTGCTCCACACAACTACTCTAACACTCAATCAGCTTTTATTAAATTCTCTTAAAACGCAGAACAGATCGCCAGATTTTCTTTCTAATGTGTATAAACCTGCATGCACTCATTTTAGCTAAGAAGAGCCTGTAACCTGCTGCTGAAACAAATGGTACCCACCTGGTCAGAGTCGTTGACTGTGATTTTCAAGCCCCTCAGGAACTCTCCCTCAGGAGGATGCTCATACATGGTTAACTCGAACACATTCTGTGGTCCATTCTCTCCAAAGAATGTGGGTGGATGGTTGTTCAGATCCACTACCTTAATGGTCACTGTAGTGACTGCAAAGTCCAAGCGTTTCCCCTCTGGACTAACCTCTGAAGCCTGAGAAAGGAAGAAATTACTGATTATTAATTCAACTGAATACATTTATACCAACCAGCAGTTACAAAAAGCCATGTTGTATTCATTGACTCAAGATACTCTTGTAATGAGGACGTGCAAGTTTAAAAGAGATATAACTACATAACATGGACAGAGATTTTAGTAATTGGCTTATTCCTGAAATTGGCTTAAGCTCTGTCTCAAGTCAGAGACCAGAGAGAAACAACGTCCAGTCACCAAACATTTGATAGCAGAAAAAAAAAAAAAACTTGAGACAGAATAGAACAGAATTAGAAATAGAGTTTAAAAATGATTTTAACCTTGACTTTAATATTAAAGACTTCCCTCCTCAGGTCTGCTGGATACACCTTCAGAGTGATGCATCCACTGGTTTTATTGATGGCAAAAACCCCATCTGCTCCTGAATAAATTGGTTGGAAATTTGTTAAGAGAAAGCTCATAATGAAATTCCTTTCCAGCCATGCATTTCCATATTAACCAATAATACTTACCAGATTCTAATGAATAAATGATTGGATTTGGATTATCCATGTCTCCATCTTTGGCAATAACTGTAAATATCTCAGATCCCTGTAAAAAGATCCCTGTAATTAGATCTTAGACAAGGAGCAGTAAAGTTTGCATGATTAATTAAATAATATGACTTGACACAGTTTGTCAAAGTATTTTCATTTTGGGTAAAATATTAATCTGAGAAAGCTGTTGCATTTGCTAAAAAAACAACAGGGTAACATTAGCAGATAAAGTAAGGAATGTATTCTAGCAAGCTATGTTCAACTGTAATTTTTCCTTAATATTTGATAGGGGATACACTATCTTGTCTTGAGAGCATGTGTACAGTAGCTCAGTACAGTCTTTCTTTCTTTTTATCTGATTTTAGCTGCATGCTGTGCTGTTCCGCAAATGTTTTAGCAGGATCAAACTGTAACGTGGACAACATTTGCCATGAAGCATTATTATTATTATTATTTAAAAAAATTCATACATGTTCAAATCAAATCAGCATATTATAATACTTTATGTAACATTTTAAAATATATTAAAATAGAAAACAGTTATTTTAAATTATAATAATATTCTCAAAATAGTTTTTCAAAATAGTTGTTTTATGTATTCGTGATCAAATATATGAAGCATAAGAGACTTCTGTCAAAAGCATAAAATAATATTACTGACCTCAAACTTTAGTGTGTCTATATATAATATAATAATTCACCTTTAATCACTTAAAATCACACTGAAGTACAATGGACTGTAGAGTGTTCGTAAGAAGTCATGCTGTAGTGTTACGATGGATACTCACAGGTGAAGAGACCTCATAGACATAACCAAAGTAAGGAGTTCCAACAAACTCAGGAGGAGTGTCTTGAGTGTCAATCACATTTATCGTCAAAGTGGCAGATGATGACATCACTTGTTGCTTGCCCTTGTAAACGCCACCTCCATCCTGAAAACAAAAGTTAGTGTTACTTCATATTTCATTATGATGCCAAAAAATTATAACAGCCAAAGAATTAAAATGATAATTGGTAGAGCAGATAAAGGTAGTAAATGGAAGAACTAAGCTTGAACTGGTAAAACAAGGTGAACAAACTCCCTCTCACCTTTGCCACCACAGTGATGAAATGTGTGCGGAATTTCTCATAATCGAGGGCTTCACCTGGTTTTATCCGCAGCACGCCACTATGGTGGTCGATGGCAAACTTTGTGCTTGGTTCACTGCTCTAGATTTGAGAAAAAATAAAGAGATTCTACTGTCACTCTATATGGATTCCCATATGTCTATGAGCTTGTGATAAAATAGGCAATAATGAATAGTATAGTATAATAGTATAAATATCCATACTGTGTCATAATGGGAAATATAAAAACTTTCTTCTCCTCGATCTGATCCAGACCTGCCTAAAACGTCTTGATCGAAGGCCACATAATATTTCCTCAAACATCTACGTCACAATGTGAAATATTAGCTTAATGCCCGCCCAAAGGCATGCAGTACGCAATGAAAGGCAATGTTTCATTAAATAAAACTGTTGTTGTCATGTCACGGAGACGCTGTGTTTTTGGATGAGAACAGGTTTTGGATGAGGTTAAGATTTATTTATTAATCATTTTATAGAGGACAGCTTCCTGAACCTAGGAAAGTACAACGCCGGCTATGTGCTGTGAAACGTTCTGCTCAAGTCATGCTTGCAAAGTTGCTTCTGATCGATTGGCTTTATCATCCGCATTTTGCAGAATCCGACTCGGGCTCGAACTGATGGTAAAAACCGACTACATTATTATTATTAAATGTGTGTTTTGCCTTGGAAGCTGAAGCTCACGATTATGGTAAGGGCCGTTACATTTCAGACACACGCTTGAGGTGTTTAGCCAATCACAACGCACTGGGTCTGCTGGCCAATCAGAGCACTTTGAGCTTTTCGGAAGGAGGAGCTTTATAAAAATTAGCGTGTTTCAGACAGACTGGAAACAGAGGTACTGCAATGTACAGTATGTGAAAAATAATGTGTTCACCTATTCTATTACACCAAATAAACCAAATAATTAACTTATTATTTTATTACTTATTATAAATAGCATCATATGACCCCTTTGAATGCAATTTCAAATGTGCTCATCATAGATTTATTCTTTAGTTATGAGTATGACCCATTTATATGGATATTCTATGAGACTTTGCAGTAATGAACAAAAGGGTGAAAACAGAGGGAAAAAAAAAAAGAAGTAATCCTGTACTTTCATTTGACCTTGAGTTCATGTTTGATATTTCAACTGGATGCCAGATGTTACCTGGAGGAAGAAAGTGACTGATCCCCCAGAGCCGATGTCTCTGTCCACTGCCTGCACTTTGTAGATGCTGCTCCCAGATGTAGTGTTCTGTGCAAACACATACAGTTTTCAAACAAGCCTGTTTATCCAGATCACATTCAAATCCAAATCATTTTTGCTGGCCAGGTATTTTCCAAAAAATATTCTATAGCAAGTTAGGAACCTAAATGATTTAGTAAAGAATAATTAAGTACAGATTCTCTGAGACAAGATTCCTCACCTCTGGCACATCTACGATGGAAGGCATGTTCTGAAACTGCGGTCTCTCGTCATTGGCATCCGTGACAATAACCGAAACCTTTTCAACTACCTGAGTATTAGAAAGACAATCACTGCAAAACTCATCACATACACTGGATAAGATTCATAAATCAACAATACTTACTTTGTTAAGGCCATCTGAGATGCTGACAAAAAATTCAATATCATCTTGTGCCTGTGATAAACAGATGGGTTAGTGTCACTGTAATGTTCTCAGCACATTTAAAACTTGATACGCGTTTTGAAATGTACCTCTCTGTCGAGTTCCTCTATTAGAGTTACTGCTCCAGATTTGGGATGAACACGAAAATATTCTTTGTATCCGGGTTCAAAGGTCATTCCATACTTTACTGGCTGGCCTTCAGGGTCAGTTCCATTAAGAACGTATATCTGTGTTCCTGTAATTTACAGTTGTAAGCAGTTATTTCTGTTCAAGTCAAATCAAAATGACATCTAAAGCAGTGGTTCACAACCATGGGTACGAGGCTTTAAATTATTTAAGAGAAGACATTAAAAAGGCATTAAAATAAGCAAAAATAATACAAAATCAAGATATTTCTTATTTTAATTCAAAGCCTCAATTGTTTTTTGTTTTTCTTCTTTGAGGAACCAGGGTTCCCAATGTCTTGAAAAACCTGGATATGTGAAGAGGCCTATTTAAAAAGTGTGATTTCTAGACCTGGAAAAGACTCCATGGGCATTTTTATAATGAATATGAATGTTTTCTTATTATGCCAAGCTCAAAGGGAAAATTCGTCAAGCCTGCACCCAGCTCAAGACACGTGGTTTTGGAAAACAGCAGTGGCCATGTTAATACCGTTTACAACAATAGGATAAATCAAACAGTCTTCTAATCAGATGGTACAAAAGTTTTACCTTACCTTTTGGCGTATCCTCTGAGAGATTGAACATTGCCATATTACCGTTGTTACTGCTGGGCCCATTATCATAGAAATAGGGTGCATAGTCAGCCTGAGCTATAAACAACAATAATCAGATATCAGATTAACATACCTCAATTAACAGTGTAATGTAACCAGATTTATGAGGACAAGTACAACAACTGTACCTATCACAATATTAGTCATTTTACTGACATGTGTTTGATCACACACTGCATAATGTAATAATACTAATGACTCTCTCTATCCACTTGTCAGGGATTACAGGTGTCTTACGTCACACATGCCTCAATATCCCCTGCTTTACCAAATCTATTTCACTATATAAATTCACTTTTGAAATGAATTTATATCTAAATTTAGATTTAGATGTAGTTTTCTTTCAGGCAAGTCTGTATTTGCTTAACTCCTACTGTCAAGCAGGAATAAAGGTGATGCAAATGAGGGAGGAACATAAAAGAAGTAGTCTACATAACAGTAGTCAAGATTATCTACACCAGTCAACAGTATAACATACTCAACTAAAGAAACGTTTAAGCGCCTGAGTCACATTCGGGTTCAAAGGCTTTCATGAATACATACCAAAGCAGAAATGCGCTAGCAGAAGAAATGATGAAAACTGTATTCCCATAGTATTCTTCATCCTAATAAAGCAAAGCATTTACAGCAGGCCAGACAGCGCACTAGTAAAGACAGCTACGGCAGAGTCCTTCTAAGGGTGTTTATTTCAGATTGAGTAGAGCTAAGACAGGTGCTCAGAGCCTAATCCAATGACAAGCCTTAACCCATGGCACATTTTTAGAAGCCCATCTTTTTGCAGCTAATGGCCACTAGGGGGCTTCATGAGTAGAACACCTGACCTGATATGACAGGTTCTAGAACATCTTCTTATATGTGGTACTACTGAAATCCCATTTTTAGAATGCTAGATCTCTGTCACAAAGCAATCAATTAATACCGGAAGAAATATGAAAGAATCGCCTGATTTTAAGAGATGTTGTGTTTTCATGTTTTATGGGGACTTTCCATAGACATAATGATTTTTATACTGTACAAACTATATTCTATCCCCCGTACACTAAACTTACCCCTAAACCTACACTTTTAGAAAACTTTATGCATTGTCATTTTCATGCTACACACACACACAATTAATTTGTGTGTGTGTAAAAGATTGTGCTGTTTTCACACATAATATATACATATATATATATATATATATATATGTACACACACACACACACACATATATATATGAGGAAGAATAGTCTTAATCTCTTTACCTGACAATCCAGTTTACATTTCAGAGCACGTTCAGGTTACAAATTTCAAAATGTAGTTTTTTGTGAAGATTATGAGATTAAGACTATTCTTCCTCTAATATATATATATATATATATATATATATATATATATATATACAGTATATATATATACACACACACACATATATACACACACACACACACACATATATATATTTGAGGAAGAATAGTCTTAATCTCATAATCTTCACAAAAAAAGGACAATCCAGTTTACATTTCAGAGCACATGTTCAGACCACATTTAAAATATAAAGTTATGTAATCTAATACTCATCAGCATTAGCAAATGTCTCCTCCTCTCTCTTTCATGACCTTTATTATAGAGCTTTTTAACACTGATTTATGCTTCAATTTAGTTGAAGTTTAATGCTAAACAAAATCTTTTACGGTGTCCTAGTTTCTCCAGGTCAAGAGCTAATATGGATCATTTAGTAGAATTTTTTTTTTTTATATGGATAAATATAGTCAAGTCAGTTAAATACATATGGGTGAAAGTGGCTTTGAATGGTATTACTGACTTTGAATGCAAGTTCTTGACAATGCAAATTCTAATGTTTCATCCAGTTGCCATTTAGAATCGAAACTGTTTTCGTATTACATTTTGCTCAGATGAGCAGCTGTGTGGATCACAAAACGAAACACCTGCCAATTTACCTTCATCTACATTTGTGAGTGTGGCTTTACTTTCAGGATTAATTTGTTTGGAGCAGGCAGATGGCAGGCAAGCAGATTAACCTACAATAATCCTTCATCATCATGTAGTGTTCAGAGCCAGTCTACAGGGACACACAAACCAGAAGCATCTCTGCATGTGCACCACAGAAAAGAACATGAACATATTTAATATGACCATGAAAATGTTGCCTTGATATTGCTTATGATTACCAGATTTGTTGCAATGCTCTTGCTTTGTCTACATAATGAAATGACAGATAATTATGATAATTTTGATATATAACATTAAAAGGAAACTCTTTGCATTTCTGTTTCCTTCTTTCAATCAGAGAGTAAACAAAAACAGAACAGTAGGTCAAAAATCCAGTTTATTGTAAGATTACCCAGGATTTATTTATTTATTTTTTTTGCATATTGTGCGTCAGTCATGCATCAGCAGTGTGGATTATGTGACAGAATAGAAATCTTGAATGACAGGCAGATTTGCCCTTTATGCAAAATATTATCATCTTCTTAAATCTGAAAAGAAGTCTAAAATTGGACATGCACATTAAAAAAAAAGAAAAAAGTTCACAATGGAAAGAAACCTCAAATGACACCCAGGGTCCGCCGCTGCAACGTGATCTCATGAGAATACGTTTGTATTTTTACGTAAAGTGTAGTTCTACCATACGTACATTTATTTACGTTTTATACACACAGAAACGTATAATACGGACGTATTTACAGCACTAAAACGTATCATATTTACGTATTGACAGCAAAAAAACGTAATTTATTTACGTATAAACTTTACCGACGTACAAATTTGTATGTATTCCTATTTAACTTATGCATATTAAAATCGTGGCATTAATGTTTTGACTCTATTGCATTCAATGGTCTTATCAATTAAATTTTCAGTCGCATTTATTAATACAGTTTAACATTAACGTTACTCATATAACGTTAATAACGTTACTCATAAATATCTCGTTTCGGAGGATTAGCCTACATGGTGTTAAACAAGAATAGACTTTAAAACCTTAAAATACCTTCTTTAATCGTTTAACCATTTTGTAATATTTGGTTTAACTTATCTACCGTGAGACACAAAAGGCGTTTTCTCCTATAGACCCATAATACACTAAAACACAACATAAATTCACAAAACACATCAATTTTATTAGCTTGATGTAATCCAAATCTTTAGAATCCATACGTTTGCAAGAAACAGATCCAAATTCAGCCCTTTATCCAGTGATCTTCATCTCCATTTCTCAGCAGAGACCGTAAACGTCAAATCCCGCGCTCGTGGTGAATTCAAATTCAAAAATTGCGCCCGAAGCGTTACGACGACATGTTTTACGGCAGTGATATCAAACGCTCATTGGCTCTCGCATGCTTCGTCACAGATTGCGACATGCCGTGTTTAAGTTGGTGTGTTACATTTGAAATGGAGAAGCGCGCGCGCCTTCACAGAGCGAACAGCGAACCGAAACCGGATTAACATTTTTATGGATTAAGGCGAGACACTACAGGTGAATAGGGTAAAAATTTTAACTAGCAGATATCACCATGAAACTTTCCCAGTTGATTACCTACATTAAGATGAGAAAAAAATGTATTACAAGTTTTCTGTAATTTAATGTTTAAATATGCAAATCAGGCAATATCTAATCAAATATGCACTAATTTGTATATATTTTAAAAAACGATATCTGAGTATTGGATAAAGCCAGATTAAAAATTATTTTTTCATTGTGTTCACATATTAGATGGGAAAAAAATTACAGAGGGATTTATGGATATCTACTTTTGTTATCCTGTAAATCAGAAAATACTGTCAATAGCCTTAAAAAAATGATTTTCGCCATGTTTTTTGGAATAAAATGTTATATAAATCAGGCTAGGAATAATATATTTACAAATCCCTCTGTAAATGTCTTCATAATATAACTAGGTACAAGTCTGGAAAGTTTGGTGTATATAGGTGCTACTGAAGTGGAGATTTCGGACTTGGAGTATGAGAGAAAAGTCATTTTGAGAAAACGGGCTTTAAAGATTTTTCATCAGCCAATGAGATTGCGCATTCAGTCCTTTTACTTTCACGATTGGTTGCTGATAAAAAGGAAATGACCATATTTGGATCCGACAGGATTGTACACAAGAGAGAGAGCTTCCTAACGGTGCTTCTGATGACAGGCTGACGGCAGAGATCGCGGAGCAGCACGTTGATTAAGAACGCGAACTTTTGTTGAATTTATGAGAAATCTACAGACGCAAACAGACAAAGTGTAATAAAATAAAGACCTAAATGTGTATTTCGGACTTTTTTTCAACACAAGTCTGAAAGAAGACATGTTATTGAAGACAAATATCCCCAAATCTCAAACTTGACCAGTAAAAAAAAAACGATGTTTTTGCCTGCCGTGTCTCGCCTTAATAACTTAAATTCTGCTCTGTAACGTTACCTCATACAAAACTATTATATACTGCCAGAGATGACTGCGACACATCGTCATGTGAACGACTTTTGGTACTGGTTTTGACATTTGCTCAATAAATAAATTATTGTGATTATACGTGTCTGTCTGTTGTTTTTCTTTATAATTGTAGCCTACGTAGTTTTAAGAAAGGGGTAGGATTAGTGGCTCAAACTATTTTTGAATGCTATATTGTTAATAGAACTGCCATTTCCCTACATAGGTCCATTACGTTTTATCCTTTTAATATTGTCTATAAAATGGGTATGTTTAGGTGTTGGGAGTAGGGTTAAGGGATCTTACATTTATAATCTGTAAAATGGTAAAAGGGAAATTATACAGATATCTTTATGATATGAAATATTCGTAAATAGTTTATGGTTTTTAGCTGAAAAAACGTAATAATGTTACGTTTAAACGTTGCAGATACGTCCATATTATACGTTTCAGCATATATCCAAACGTGCAAAAAAGTACGTTTTCTATCTTTGAAAATTACGTATTAATACCTACGTATTAACAATGAGACCAGGCTGGCCATAGTGATTTTAAATGATACCAGTGATATTTTATACAAAATAGACAACAAATTATAATTACTAGAAAATATAATGTAAACAACTCAATATTAATGAATCAATTTCAGCATTTCAGAATTCATGTGCAAATCATATGGGCTATAACAAGGTCACTGTTAAGGACATCTAAACTGGGACCTCTGGGACAGATTAGCTATTTCATTAGAATCCAAGTTTCAATACTAATGTTTAACTATAACACATTTTTAAAGATCTGAAATCTTCAATCCACATTTTTGAATGTTATGTCTTGGATTACAAATATTCTTTGGACTGGATGCAAAGTCTGGGTCATCAACATATTTGCATCATTTTAATCTTCTCACAAACTTCAGTTCATTTGAAAATATATTATGTATTATAGCTCAGAGTTTAAGCTTTTACATGGCCTACCAAGCCAATCATTTTCTCTCATGTTTCTCCTATTTCCAAAGTATTTTCAGAGATGTAAACAAACGTGGTTCTGGTTTTTAAGCTATAAATAAAGTTAAAGCGGTCATTATGGAGAGGATAAAGTTGCAGACACGCATTGAAGAAAGACAAACTATATGTTTTATTTTGTTTTAATGAACTTGCCTTCAAATAAAAATTGATCTAGACTGTGCTATGTTGTTTGTTTAATGTCCATTCATTCTAATTTAATAACTAATCATTTTTACAATGGAAATGAATCAATGCTGGACTTACTTAAACTGGACAATGACTTTCTTCTAGAGCTGCTGTACAGCCAAAACAATCTTTGTTGCATTAATTTCCTGTTATCACCATAAAGCTGTTTTGAAACAATCTGTATTGTAAAAAGAGCTATATAAATAAAGGTGACTTGACTTATTTATCAATTTAAATAATTAAAAATAATTTATATAAATTCACTAAATATATATATAACCTTTGCTGCAAGAAAAAAAATGGAAATAATAACCATTTATGAGGTAAAATTGGCCCGTTTTTTAGTCAAAATTAGATGACATTGGGTTAAACTGCAACCCAACCTGCTGGGTTCTTTCTTTCCAATATTTACCCAGCGCTGGGGTTGCCAATGGGTTGCTTTTAACCCAGCCATTTTTTAAGAGTGTCTAAACCTCATTTACACCGTACGTTTAATGAGACAAGAACACTACAGTTCCTCAACTGCACAGCTCTGGCACTTTTATAGTGGTTTGATAAGACTCAGCTTGGCAGTAGGCCTACATATAGCTTTTGAAATCAGTAGCTATATATAGGCCTATATGATATGCTTGGATTATACAACTGCAGTTTACAATTGGTCCATTCAACAACAAAAGCGCTAAGAATTTGAATATTTTAGTCAGTGTAGTTAATTGAAACAAATATTGTGAGTAACACTGTACATCACCGCCCCCACGTGGTTACATGATGTTATTGCTGAATGTTTCGAGGCTCTCCCTCGTGGTACTACTAAGATATTTCAAGTCCATACATCAGTGATCCTTAAGGGTAATCCTTAACGGTGCAAAATCAGCAGCACATCAAACACGAAAAGTCAAACACAAGAGTACACTAAATAAAACGCATATAAATCCTAGCCTGTCTACATCTGCCTGCACAGGTTAGGCTACTCCAAGTTACTAACTGATGTTTGCTTGCCAACACTGTCATCTAAATAAATAACTACAGAAAGACGTTTAAAAACGTACTTACACTGTTTTAAAAAATATCCAGTTTAACAGTAGGCCTAACTAATGAAACTTTTGGCTGAACCCATGTTACAAAGTAATTTTTAAAGGGACACTGAGTGAGGAGCGTCGTGATTCAAACAGTTGTTTTGGCCAATTATTCATGCAGTGAGTGTACGGGTTCATGTCTCTTAAATTACCGCAGCGTGTTTTAGTTTTAGCAGACCCCATCGACTCACGAGAGCAAAAGGGGGGTGAAGGAATCCACGTAAGAGTGTCCCAGGGCCCTCCTCAAACAGAAAAGCCCTTGTGAACACTCACACTGGGGGTTCTTATTTGACCACGTGATCGTGTATCCAAGTATAGCCCAAACTTGGAGACCCCGCCGAGTAATGGACACGTTTTCCAGCATGCTGCACCGGAGAAAAACGCAAACGGAAATAAATTAATCAAAGTTTTTTCTTCAATGTCGCGAGAGTCTGGAAATGAATTTGGGACCCTTCAACTTATGACTTCCAGCAAAAATGCCTAAGTTGGAAGATCCTTTTCATTGAATGATCTCCTTTTGTTCGTGGAAATACGATGATCAGGGCATGAAATACGGAATTATTAATAGGCCAATTAACTTTTTAGTGTAATTAGCGTTTTCACTCACGTAGATAAGTGCAGTGGGCTACTTTTGAGTCTTCATATACGCACAGGAACAATGTGTACCGGTCGCGATCATTCAGGCTGCTCCAGATGAACCACTGGAGACTCGTTCAGTCAGTGAGGTAAGATTTTTTTTCTTTCAGTAGCCTAAGGTCGATGATATACTTATTTTACCACAGTCGCACTGTAATAACTTTCACTACTGCCAAAGTTCTGTAATTAGCACAACTGCAACAGTCTGTTGGCAGTCAGTCTTGTGTTTTTCTTCTTGCAATAATTGTAGCCATATGATCAAATGACTGTGACTGAGTTAATTTGAGGATTTTGTCATTTCAAAAAGTATCACAGAAAACACAGCTTGATATAAAACGGTTTTGTGGACCAATTTGTAACCAATATAATCTTAAAGCTGCAATCTAAAAGATGACAAGATGTAATGCATATCATTTTTTTATTATTATTCGTCTACATAACAAAACAAACTAAAAAAAACTTTTTTTTTTTTTTTTTTTTTTTACAATGCAAATATTATGTTACCATACTGTTGAGTAGTTATTTTATTTATTTTATTTAGTAGTTAGATTGTTGTCATCATGCTCAATCTTCTGTCCACAATGATTACTTCAAAACAGCAAGTGAAAGAATAGTGTGTCCTTACTATGCGTGTGCGTGTGAGAGAAGCTATTTGGTGCCACGTCTCTTTAATCAGAAAGAGCTTTATTTCCAACTATGTTTACACACACAAGGAATTTGTCTTGGTGACAGTAGCTTCCAGTGCAGAGGAACGTATAGACATATTGTTGACATAGATAGGAATTAGGCAATAAAAATGAAATATAACACAATTATAATATTATTTTAAAAAATAAACAAATAACGCAATATAGTACAGTAGGCTAACAGAAATATAGAAAAAAATATAATAGATTTGAATGTACAGATGTTATTTTACATATGTATAGTTCTGAGATGTAATGTACAAATTTACAGTTATAGAGACAATGTACAGTCTTGGGAGTTTTACAGTTCTTAGCCCTTTTCCTCACTCTGGAGAAGATCTTGGAGACTGGGCAGGGGGGCACCAATAATTCTCTCAGCAGTCCTGAATGTCCGATGTAGTCTTCTGATGTCTTATTTTGGTAGCTGAACCAACCCAGACAGTTATAGACGAACACAGGACAGACTCAATCACGGTAGAGTAGAACTGTGTCCATCAGCTGTAGAACCTCCTCAGCTGGCGAAGGAAGTACAACCTCTGCTGGGTCTTTTTCACTATGGAGTCTATGTGAGTGTCCCACTTCAGGTCCTAAAAGATGGTAGTGCCCAGGAACCTAAATGACTCCACTCATGACGGTGAGTGCTGGGGGGTTTCTTCCGAAGTCCACAATCATCTCCACTGTTTTGAGCGTGTTCAGCTCCAGTAACTGTCACTAACCCGGGAGGAATGTCGTGTAGTCCCTACCAGCCGTTTGTTGTTATGACTGCACCAGACAGCCAACTGTTCAACCTCCAGTCGGTAAGCAGACTCGTCAGAGTTTTGGATGAGGTCGACGACTGTGGTGTCATCTGCAAATTCAGGAGCTAGACAGAGGGGACTTGTGCAGTGCAGTCGTTCGTGTACAAGGAGAAGAGCAGTGGGGAGAGCACACATCCCTGAGGAACACCAGTGCTGATAGTGAGAGTCCTGGATCTGAGTTTCCCCAGTCTCACTTTCCCTCTGCCTGTCTGTCAGGAAGCTGGTGATCCACTGACAGATTGGGGCTGGCACAAAGAGCTGGGAAAGTCGAACTGAAGTCCACTACTAAGATCCTTGCGTAAGTCCCTGGTCTGTTGAGATGTTGCAGGATGTAGTGCTGTCCCATGTTGACTGGATCATACACAGACCTGTTTGCTCGGTAATGTCCTTCAGATGTCCTTCAGGTGGGCCAAAACCTATCTCTCCAATAACATTAAGACCAGTGATTAGTTTTTTTGGGGAATGATAGAGGAGCGTTTGAAGCAGCTAGGAATTGTTGAAGATCTGCATGAAGATAGGAGCCAGTTGTTTAGCACAGGCTTTTAAACAGGCAGGTGAAACACCATCTGGGTCTGAAGCTTTCATAGTCTTCAGTTTTTTGAAGACCCGGCTCACGTCCTCCACACAGACCATAAATGCAGGTCAAATGGCAGGAAGGGGGTGGCAGGAGGTATTGGTGTATGTGTGAAGCGCAGATCAGAGTGGGTGTGGGGTGTGAGACTGGGAGGTCTCATTTAATGTATACATTTTGTGATATATCCATGACAAATGCACCCCTGTTCCCGTTCCCCTCCTCCATCGCTGCTACAGCTGCAACTTGTGGGTCCAAGCAGCACAAGTGAGCCTGTCACTGGTAATAGTGGATTTATCTCATATAGAAGAACTCCAGCTAAACACTGCCTATCTCCCAGAAGGCGCTATCATGCACTGCTGAACCGCAAAGCGCTCAGTAATGAAACAAGACAAAAACACAAGGATGAAACATGATCCCTGGCCCCAGACAGCACACACCTCTCGGATACCCATGCTAACTCACTTCCTGTGTCATGTTTTCTGACAGAAAATGACACTAGATTATATCCATGTAATACTCCTGGATAAAAACTGGTGCTATCCCAAAGGTTTAAAATGATTGACCATATGTCATAGACCAGTCTGAATGCATCAGATGCACTGTATTTTATTTTAAAAAGATACTGATGTGGATCTTCCATTTCTAGGGGAAAAAAATCAAGTATTTTTACACAAAGAAAATTAAACCGAAATACTGCTATACAGTAAGTCTATTTAAGCACCCAAACACACATCTATAAGGCTGTAAGAGAAGCCATTAATGTAATTTGTATGGGAATGATGAACAGAGTGATGTCCGTTTCTGCTTGAGCAGATCATCAGATTTGTCAAATGCTCCAGTGGTTTTTGAATATGTAAAGATCTCAGCTCAACCGGCGTGCCTGACAGTTTGACGGCTATGGCATAATAAGCCCACATAATTGGTTTATATTTACTTAGACTGCACACTATCATTCCTTGACGGCTCGAAAACTGTGTCATATCCAAATGCTACTCTTTGTGCAGACAAATTGCATGGCATTTCTGCATGGCATTTACCTATGACAGTTTTCCCACCGGTACACGTCTTACTTCACGACTGCAATATTGCACTGTCTCTCCTTGCGTTTTTAGCACGGTTTAAGAAAATGTCACATTCATAAAAGCCGCTGTCTGGCAGAGGTCTGGTCGGGTTATTTGCACAGATGTATTCTTGATATGGTCCAGATTAACCCCTGTCAACTGGTGTTATTTGCCTTGCTGTAAAGGTACACATAGCATTGCTGGTAAACGACAGTCCTGAACAGAGCTATGGCAGGTTATGGCAGCTCACCCACTTAAAGCCATTCAGTGGGGTTATCTGGGGTCAAACATGCTCTAAAGCTATTGGTTTTATTGCAATGGAACTGCCCAATTTATTTAGTGGTGTAATGATGTCTTTCCTTTACCATTTCCCTACAGGAAACAGTTCCATTACATTATGAGTTTTTATACTCAGTACAAATAAAGAGCCTGTTATACATACTTTAATACTTTCCTTAGAGCTGTCATAAAGCCTATTTAAAGCTCTGTATTCAAATCTCGAAGTATTTACGTTTTAAATCTAGTGATACAACTTTTACGAGGAAAGAAACCTCCAAACAAAGGTTAAACCGGTAAACCAAAACTACCCCCACAACATGCAGTACAGTGAACAACTGGCCTGTGGAATTCAGAGGTCCTGAACCCTTGGTGAAAGTTAAATGGCAAACCCATTTTTGTGTAGTTACTGTCAGCTTTCCTAAGATGGATGGAAAAGTACATTAAATCAATTCTATACAACAACAGATAATTCTGCAGAGGAAACCCATCATGTTGTTTTTCACAAACTGTATAGGCTACCTAACTCTTTTCTCAGATGAAAATGGTTCATTGTCAAACAAACAAAATTCCACATCTGGCTTCCAAGATTTAATAAAGACATTTCAGTCTTGTTGCAATAGGAAGTGTCATTTTCTTTTTGACTGTGGGTTGCCTAGAGGCAGAACCAAAGCTTCTGAGTTATGATTTAGTTTCCTGTTTGCTCCTTAGAGTTTTGCTGTGAAGCTTGTGGATCACTCCATTCTCATTCGGATAGATTACCTTTTCATCACAATAAATGCTGTTCTTTTAAAGGGGTGGTTTAATGCCCTTTTCAAAAGATGTAAAATAAGTCTTTGATGTCCACAGAGTGTGTATGTGAAGTTTTAGCTCAAAATACCCTACAGATATTTTTTTTATAGCATGTTAAAATTGTCACTTTTTGAGGGAGAGCAAAAACGCACAATTTTTGTGTCTGTACCTTTAAATGCAAATGAGCTGCTGCTCCCAGCACAAGGGGAGGAGCTACAACAACTTGTGTCCTTTTACCTCATACAGACATGCACTAAAAATTTCAAAAACTTTTAGCCTTTTATGTTCAAACCGGAGTCAGACAATGATGGAGAGACTCAAGAAGAAGTGACAACATGTAGAATGCAACAGGCCATTTCTGAATGGTTAGTTGATGAATTTATGTAGCCAGGGCCGTAGCTAGAGGATTCGGGGCCCCCTGAAAAAATATTGATGTGGGCCCCCACCACCCTCCACCAATATAAGAAATATATACTGTACAATAGATGAGCATGGAGGCCCACATATAACAGAAGATGGTGATGTTGTTGTAAAACCTTTATTTTGAAAGTTAAAAGTTTATATAAAAATTACAACTAATAAAAGCTAACAAAAAGCAAGAAATTGTTCAATTATAATACAATTTTAAAAAAGTAACAGCAAAATAATGTTTTTTTTTCCCCATCAGTCTGTTATAATTCATAAATCAAAAAGTAAACATTTAGAAATTGACAAGAATGCAGTCAAATTTAAAAAATAAAATAATTGCTTGTCTTATTTTTTTATAAAGTTATTGTGATAATAGTGATTTTATTAAATAAAGCTAATAAATTTATTCATCCAAGTGCAGTGTGTTGTATTCGTGTTTTCTTGATGTAATAAATACATCATCAGCCGGCAGGTCAGGTGCATAATGCAATGCGTCGTGACTCATGTAATTTTTTAACTCTATTTACAATAGTGTAAAAAGACAGTAATTTTGACCACGTAATCATTCGGTCGATTGTGGTGCTCCCCGATAATGAAAAGTGACAGTACCCGGCAGGCTGTAGACGGTAGTTTTCTTATTCCCAGCGAAATAACAATACAACCTTTAGTCTTTAAGAACGTCTTTTTATCGATTGGGATACAACAACTCTCCTGGCCTCCCTCTCCTTCTTTTCATGCCGTTTCTGGTACCCTGATTTATGTTTTCTTTTCCCCAACATTTTTTCAGTCAGTCAGTCTCCTGCTCTTCCACCAAGTTCATCGTCAACTTCAGGCACTGCCGCCTCAACTCTGATTGGTTCTGTTCACAAGCTGGGGTGGGACTTAAAATTTTATTGGGTCCATCTGTCACTGACTGAATAATTAATAAATACTTTAGATCGGACTAAACCATTTTTATGGAGGTAAGAGAAGCAGATATTTTATACAATCTATAAATCGCGTTCCCGGGGAGGGGTTTATTTAAATTCTAGGGTTGGTGATGTCACTAACCCGGGAGGAATGTCGTGTAGTCCCTACCAGCCGTTTGTTGTAGTCCTTAAAAAATGATTTCTTTAAAAGTAAATATCTTCCTTTGCTTTGAACTTTGAGCGTTGTAACTTTGCAGATGTTGTAACATTACACACTAACTAAAGTTAGAAAAGTGAAATTATAATCAACCACCCATTTAAACTTTCTATTCATCAAAGAATCCTGAAAATATTAAAAATATTAAGCAGCACAACTGTTTTCAACATTGATAATAATAAGAAATATTTCTTGAGCAGCAAATTAGAATAATTTCTGAAGGATCATGTGACACTGAAGACTGGAGTAATGGCTGCTGAATATTTAGCTTGCCATCACAGCAATAAATTACATTTTAAAATATATTTAAATATACAAAACAGTAATTTTAAACTGTAATAATATTTCACAAATATTAGTTATTTATTTATTTTTTATTAAATAATTGCAGCTGTCACAGGTGGTTATATAGAAAGTAGCACATGAATAAATAAGAAACAACAATCCTTTAATAATAGACCAAACAGGAACACGTGAGAACTACAGACAAACACAACCAACACATTAATGAGACACAGAGGGAAACTCAGGGCTTAAATACACAGGGACTAACGAGTTAATTAAAGAACAACAGGTGAACGGAATACACAATCAAACCCACTTCTGGGTCAAACGACAGGCACAGGGAAAACAGAGCCAAAACACAGCATATATGTTACAGCAGTCTTGGTGAGCACAAGAGAGAAAGAAAATATTACCTAAATCTATGACCGACACTTTAAATACTATTATATTTCAGCATTAAAATGCTAAAGTAGTACTGATTCATGGTGATCCACAGTAAGTAGTAACCAAAGAGAGACATTGTGTCCTGTGGACCTCATCATCATCTCTCATCATTCCACATTAGTGGAATTACTGGACAGGTGATGACAGTACAGGCTGCTTGTTTGGGAACAAAGCTGAAATGTCTCCTGTGCCAAACGGTATAAATCTGTCACCGCTTGGAATCAATACTTAGGGCTGGTGTGTTAGTGAGTTTTATGTCTGTGTGGAAATGGTGCCAACACTCTTGTCTTGATTTTGTTTATTGCAGATGAATTGTAGACCCAGGTTCTGACATGAGATGAGCCCAAAACAGTTGGCAGCAGCGACTATTTAGAAGTCTGTGGAGGCAATTTCCTAAATTGAAATTAATTTGAGAATGAGGAACAAGTATGCAGTCATCATTATCTGCATTGTGGCACTTGTCATCATTGAAAAAGAAAACAACATCATTTCAAGGTGAGAATGCTTGAATTCATTGAAAATAATTATTCATTCTGAGCTGCCCAAAAATAATTATTCATTCTGAGCTGCCCAGAAATATTTATTTAAATTAGCGGTGTGCACTGGCACTGCCCTCACAATTCGATTCAATTACGATTCACCAGGTAACGATTCGATTCAATTCGATTCTACATTGCATTGCGATGCATCAGAATTCTACTGCACACAACAAGGCAAATTTTTCATCAATCATGAGGCAATACAAGCAGTCAGATATTGAACAACAGATTTTATTGGCTGCTATGTGTGTATTATCACTCTCCTGTATTTTTGACATAAATGTCATTAAATAAAATAAAATTGAATGGTACAGGGTATTGGATATGGCATTTTTAAACCTGAAAAAGAAAACATAAATCACTGCTTTCAGTGCTTTGAATGAGAAATGTTTCTCTTCTCTCTGCTTGAGAACCATTTGAAATTAAATTTCAACTTTATTGTCCAACTCAAGGCCAGAAAATAAACAGTGTAGGGGTGTAACGGTTCACAAAATTCACGGTTCGGTTCAATACGATACACTTGTGTCACGGTTCGGTACGTTTTCGATACAGCAAAAAGAAAGAAATGCCAGGGAAATTTCCTAGATTTATTTATTTTTTTTAATTCTTTTTTTATTAAAACTAACATCATAAAGTATGACATTTTTTTTCTTTGAGCAATGATGGAGCTATAATTGACTCTTCTTAGGAGCATATAAAACAAAACAGCTCCTTGGAAAAAAATTAATGTAATATTTTGTGCTTATAAACAAATGTTTATTTTAGTTCAGATTAACATTTGAGGGCAGCAATGTTATTCATAATGTCGAAATAAATCCGACATAACGTTACTTGAAAGCATTATAGCCTACAATTCCTGCCAAACTTCCAAAGTTGCAGTTAGTGTTACTACAGTAAATCCATGGTGAATGTTGCTGATCTGTGGACACTGGATAGTTCATTCATGTCACAATGTTTCTTCCTGGTTTCCACGTCAGCGCTGTTTGATCCGTTAATAACGGAGAAATGTGAATGTTTCTCACTAGATCTCGCAGCGATGTTATTACTTTAGTGGCGAGTTCAAATGCTTTCTTTACTGGATCTCTTAGCGCTGTGTAGTATAAGATCGGCTCGCGCTGCTTTGGTCCAAACTGATAAACAGTCCGTCACGAGTAGCTCAGTTTCGTTCCGCTTACATTGCGTTTGCCATTTGATGTTGTGGTCGCGCCAGGGTCTACATTATGAGCGCGCGTACATTTGAAATAACCGTTCGGTTTGAAAATGCGTGCCTTGTACCGAACGGTTTAATATGAATACTCGTAGCCTACCGTTACACCCCTAAAACAGTGACATAATCGATTATGGCACTTTGCCACATCGATGCTGAATCGTGCATGCCCCGCATTGCGATGCATCGCCGAATCGATTATTGTTGACACCACTAATTTAAATGATTTTTAATTAGGTTTTTAAAAATGAAATTGTATTTAATTTTAATATTTGCAGGGTCTCCGACAAGCTGACACTCCGACGGAACATACAGACGCCGGAGCCTCCAGTGCCCTACAATGGTCTGGTTGTAATGGAGGACAACAGTTCCTATCCAGAGGGCATTTATTCTGAGAATGGCACTCAGGCAGGCCGGAAGCACATCCTCTTGATGGCCACCACTCGTACAGGATCTTCCTTTGTGGGCGAGTTCTTCAACCAACATGGTGGCAACATGTTTTACCTCTTTGAGCCACTCTGGCACGTGGAGAGGATGCTATCGATTGGCAAGAGTGGCACAAATGCTAGCACTTCTGTTTGGGTGTACAGGGATGTCCTGCAGCATCTCTTCTTGTGTAACTTCTCCATGTTGGAGCACTTCATTAACCCTCCTCCACAGGACCACGTCACCGCTGCCCTGTTCCGCAGAGAGTCCAGTATGGCCCTGTGCGAGGAGCAAGTCTGCACTCCGGTCGTAAAAGACATTTTTGAGAGGTACCGCTGCAGGACGAGGCATTGCGGACCACTCAATCTGACTTTGGCGTCTGAGGTCTGCCTAGAAAAACAGCACAGGGTGATCAAAACAGTGAGGGTCCGGCAGCTGGACACACTTCGTTCTCTGGTAGAGGACCCTCGGTTGGATATCAAACTCATACAGTTGGTGAGAGATCCTCGAGCCATCCTGGCATCGAGGATGGTGGCCTTTGCCGGTAAGTACCGGAACTGGAAAAGTTGGGCTGTGAATGGGGACGTGCCTATAGAGGACGAGGAGGTCAAACGCCTTGAAGGAAACTGTAACAACATCCGCATCTCCGCCGAGTTGGGCTTGAGTCAGCCTAAATGGCTGAAAAACCGTTATATGCTAGTACGTTACGAGGATATCGCCAGGTACCCCATGCAGAAAGCAGCAGAAATGTACAATTTCACTGAGATTCCGATGACGACACAAGCACGGGACTGGATCCTGAGGAACACGCATGCATCAACGGAGGCAGGTGGTGTGTATTCCACCCAAAAAAACTCATCAGAACAGGTGGAGAAGTGGCGGCGTAGTATACCATTCAAACTGGCCCAAGTTGTACAGAAAGTTTGTGGACCGACCATGAAACTCTTTGGGTATAGGTTTGTAGACAGTGAACAGACACTATTAAACAAATCTTTTAGTTTGCTTGAAGAAAAACATTTTATTTAGTCATAGATTACATTTCTTTGATGCATTCATTGTTAAAGGAAAACCAAGTGTGAAATGTGACAAGGTTTTCTTTTTATACTGAATGTGGACTAAAAAATATGCATGGCAGAGACACACTAGCACACTGTAACACACTGGGACATTTGTTACACTGTGGTACTTGTGGCATGGATCACCTGACTTATTTGAACATATACCCTCTTGGAAAAGCTATACTTTATTTATGAGTTATTGATTTGAGATGTCTCCATTTGAAAAAACAAAGTTTGATGAGGACAAAAATCATCCATACTCATAAGATGAGACATGATCTGCCTGTGAATGTGTGTGTATATATGTGTGTGTCTAGGAACAGCATTTTTTTTTCTGAAAAGAAACTAAAGGATAATTTTTTCACAAAAAGGGAAGCAAGCAGAAATCTTATTTATGTGAGGTCAGCAGAGTTAATTTAAATTTCTTTGCTAACATTAAAGCCCAAATTTGGCGTTGTCAAAATTTGTCATCTCTCATTATTGTAGGATGTAAAACATTCTAAATGTAACTGGATATTACCAGATGTGAAACTGTGTGAAGAGACAGTCAGTATAAAAAGCAGCTTTTGACAGCCAGCTGTGATCCTGAAGCACAAAAGTGACATTGTTCTGTCTCTCTCTCTCTCTCTCTAAAAAAAGGCACAGAATAGGCCGTTGTCCATGCAGTTGACTTTTTTTTTAAATATATATTTAAAAAACAAAAATAGCATCTGAAGAGTAAAGGTTGGAAAATAAAAATGTACATTTAAAGTTTATGCTTAGAAGCTGAAGTAAATGGCATTAAAACAATCATTTTATTCCTAAAAAAAAGAGAGATCAAAATACTTTATTTCAAAAGCAAAATACTAAAGAGAATGCCAAAAATATTCCAAGAGAAATATTGGTAACACTTTACAATAAGGTCTCATTAGTTAACATTAGTTTATTTTATTTATTAATTTATTTTGTAGGACAAGACATAAGACAAAATATAAGAGGACAATACCGTAAATACAAAACAAAACACACAAAGAAAGAAAAAATAAATACATATACATGTAATAAGAGGAAAAATAAGAAAAATAAATCAATGAAAAATATGAAGGGGACAGGAAAATTGTATATATATAATATAAATGATGATAATTTTTATTTATATAGCATCTTTCCAACACCCAAGGTCGCTTTACAAGGAAACAGAACCAAATAAACATCAACATCAAAGCACAATACACATACCAAGGGCAGAATGTAATATACAGAAGTCGCTTACAAAGTTAGGTTAAAGATACAAACAAAAAGGAATTCAAACAAATATCATATCCATAACAAGGTACAATTTACAGACTGAGAGCTGAAGAGTAATATTCAGAGAAAAACATTTTTAAGGAGAGAAGGGTGGATGTTTGAAGAATGTCTTGAGGAAGAGCATTCCACAACCTGGGAGCAACAACACTGAAAGTCCTGGCTCCCATAGTCACCAGACTAAACTTAGGGGTGACTAACAATCCTGCACTGGAAGAGCATAAGGGACAAACAGGAGCATAAGGCTGAAGTAAGTCGGATAAGTAAGTAGGACCAAGGTTATGGAGAGCTTTATAAGTGAAAAGTAGAACCTTGAAGTTTATATGCAAGGAAACCGGAAGCCATATTTAATATGGGCAGCATGGCATACTCAGTCAGGGCACAGTATTTCGATCTAGACTGTGACTGGTATGTATTTGGATTTGGTTTGCGGTTCGCCCTCTTACCCTCCCGGGGTGAGCTGGTCCATTACACGGCCTCCTTCAAAGCTTCTCCCAAACCCTGAGGGGAAGTCAGTTTATTAGGGAGTTAGTCTGTAGTAAACTACTTTAGTTAACATGAACTAAAAATTAACAATACTTCTACAGCATTTATTAATCTTAGTTAATGTTAATTTCACCATTTACAAATACATTATTAAAATCTAAAGTTGTATTTGTTAACATTAGCAAATGCACTGTGAACTAACATGAACTGTATTTTTTAACTAACAAAGATGAATAAATGTGGTAACAAATGTACTGCTCATTGTTAGTTCATGTTAGTTAATACATTCATTTTAACAAAAGAGAACTTATTGTAATGTGTTACCATTTTATTTTTAGTTTGTGAATTATTGTTAGGAAACATTTGGAGTCTTACAAATGACAGCATGACATAAATATGAAATTTCCATGGACATTCTTAAAATATAAGTAAGAAACAGTGACGGTTTCTCTGCACACATAACTTTACAACCTTATCGTAACACAGACTTCCAAATATCCACATCACCCTCAAACTATTTCCTGAACTTTCCTGGCGATGGAAAGCTATGTAAGCCAAAGCTTAGATGTCTTTATTGGGAATGCAGTAGTTCTTTGAAAAGAGGTGCAGTATATCTTTATGCTCTGAGCTGTATTTGCACTGCAAGCAAGCAGAACATCACACAGAATACAAATTCATACATTGTTCTTTACAGAAATACCAAACTAATTATTTGTAGCATAATGCCTACTATGATATGTTTCTGTGTAATTGTACTGCTGCTATCTGTGTGCAACACTAAATAATTTAAGATCTGCTATTGCAGTCACTGGCAGTAAGATAAATGTGCATTCAAGAGTCTAGCATCTGTTAAACAATGAGAGAGAGAGCCGAGTGTCTGTCTACACACTGGCATTTCACAAAGTATGGGTTTACTGTGATACATCAGTGTTGAAATGTCCCTTGGAATCAGAATCCCCGATTTAATGAGTCCATGGGGAAATTTTGCATTGAAAAAAACAGCGAAGCTACCGCTCTGCTTCAGTGTACGCGCTGTGGTCGTCGTTTAGCCTATCGTGAAGGCTGATTTCCACAAGAACAAACTGAAAAACATTGTTCTCTGAATGTAAGAGTTTGTGACGCAAGTATGCTGAAAATAAAGTACCATTTATAACCAGCAGGATTTCTGCTGCTATAGCTCATGCTGAGGACGTATGAAAAATCGTACCACAAATCAATATCAAACCCATCTCCGATGTTCATATCCGCTTTAAAAGACATGGAGGCCTATGATGTCAGAGTAATTTCCTTTTTAAGTAAGTTTTGTTCAATTCTTCACTGATTTAGGGAGATAACTGCAGAACTGCTGTACATTCAGGGCAGCAGCCTCAGACCGCGCTGACCATCACCTAAAGCCGGGTTCACACTGTACGATTTTGCCCACGATTTGGTCATCTGAGACAAATGTCTCAGAGATTCCTCTGATCCTAGGCTAAAATCTGACAGCCAATTAATGACCATTACGATCAAGAGATGTTTGCTAGCCACCATTTCTATCATATGCAGCACAAGGTCACCAAACGTGTCACAGATTTCTAATGTAAAACTCTGGACGAGTCTTTTTGCGTGCGTCCGTTTTAACGCATCTTGACTGCCGACATTAGGGACTTTAAGCAGCAGTTGCTGATGGAACGACAACGGCGACCGGAAACTGTTAACTGCCATAGCCAAAGAACACAATAAAACAAATCATTTAATCATTTAACAATACAGACACAATTAAAATAACACATACAGTCAAAATTTATTCAGACAACTTCAACACTTCTCACATTATCACAGTTTATTCACTGTAGTTTAGAAAATGGTAATAAAATATGACAAGAACTCATTTATCAAAATCAGTTGATATTTCACTGGTTTTGGCCATCCGTCTGTTAGACTGTCTCACAAACGCTGGTTGAATAGCTGTCAGCTGTCAAATTTAAGTACACAACTAGATAATACCAATTTAGGTCAACCAATTACCAAGCAATGCTTAATTTTGTTCAGTCTGTGGTGTAAAAAGGTCGCATTAGCAATTAAAGAAAAAAAACTTAAGCAAAACATGGTGTCTAAATAATTTTTGGTCCCAATTTTTTTATAAATTTTACTGGTAGTCCACTGTATGAAGAATTTTTGGGTATAATATGTCACAGTTTACTTAATTTTGCTATCCTCACTTACATAAATTACAGTAACTATAGTGTCCTGCACCCACTAGTAAAAAAAAAAAATCAAAAATTATACCTGGTGTCTGAATAATTTTTGGTTTGACTGTAACTATAAAATATAACATTTAATCTGTCACGCATATAACTGGAGGTGTTCTCCAATTATAGATAGTTACAGTAGTTCAAATCATGTGTGCAATAGAACACAGTTGCCGTTCCATCAGTAGCTGTTGCTTAAAGTCCCTATTGACAACTGAGATGCTACAGTGTGACATAATTCACAGTGGGGATCATGTTCGTACAGTCCGACAAGCAACAGTTGTAAAAGACTATTATAAATCATACAGTGTGAACCCTGCTTAACCCGGCCAAATCTCTACCTTAACTTCTGGTCTGAAACTGCTGGTCTGGCTCTGCGGTTCTTCCTCTTGGTTAGTATTGGATTTAGGACTACTATGTGAGCGTTGTCGAGGCAGGGTAACAGGAAATCAGTCTTGATGTGTATATGCATGTGTTCCACTCTCTCAGGATGTGCTACACCTTCTAAGTAGAGCTCTGTCCACACTAGGGCTCAGATGGCTGTTGAACAGGCCTTTCATACTGTCTTTCCAAAGCTTCCAGTCTATAAAGAACACAGCACTGCCTGTTTATGGCTCAGAGACCTGCTGGCCTGCTAGAGTTTGAGCTGAATAATCATACGCAACACAGAGAGATTATTCCAGACTCAAAATGATTCATTGATGCCTCGCAAATAACATGAGGAAAAAATAACGTCTGAAACCAGACAAAAAGGTTACTTATTATAAGGAAAAAAAAGTTTGTTTATGGAAATAAATCCTGTTAAGGGTATTTTTGAGTGTAGCCTTGCGTCTCACTGCTGATGTTTATCTTTAGTGTCTGGTTGAAGTCTGCACTGGAAAGGTGGGGAAAAATAGAGAGAGAGAGAGAGAGAGAGTTTTGACTTGTCTGCTTATGCCAATAATTACCATCAACAAACAATAAATACAGGTCCCGGAAAGCCCTCCCTAATGATCAAGTTTCCATTCTTCATGATCTTAATACTTATATTTCTTAACATTACTGTTAATTAGTGTATTGTGATGTATTCTGAATTGTGCACTGTATGCAAACTTAATATTCATAGTACATCACAAGTTGCAAAATATTAACAAAATGTATTAACTGGGCATACTGGGTCTTAAATGTAGATTTTACAATAATATAAATAATACTGATTAGATAAAATAAAATTCAATACAATTGAGGTTGTAATGAATATCAACATGGTTGTGATTACCTATAGAGCTACCTTTAAATGTTACTAAAACTAATTAAAACTAGTTAAGGGATTAATAAAAACTGTATAAAAATGTTTTCTTGTGATTGCAATGTCAGAACTTTTTTTGATTCTGGTCTTATAAAGTAATTTACCTGAACCAGTTGTTTGAGATGTACACTACTGCTCAAACTTTTGGGTCAGTAATAAAAAAAAAATAAAAAAAATAAACCAAACCATTTCTTTTAAAATAAATTAATACTTTTATTCAACAAGCATGCATTGAATTGATCAAATGTGTCATTAAATACATAATGTTACAAAATATTTCTATTTCAAATATGTAATCATTAAATTTGCCCGCACAATAAATGATCTTGAACACCAAATCATCACACTGGAATGATTTCTGAAGGATCATGTGACACTGAAGACTGGAGTAATGATGTTGAAAATTCAGCTTTGCCATCACAGGAATAAATTACATTTGGAAATATATTCAAATAGATAACATTTATCTTAAATAGTTATATTATTTCACAATAATATTGTTTTTACTGTAAATATTTAGGAGGCTTTCAAAAACATTAAAAAATCCTACTGACTCCAAACTTTTGAACGGTAGTGTATTGAGCAACATGTAATTTTATGGAGTGCTTCTGCTCTCCCTTCATGATGATGTTCAAAAGACCCAAACAACAAATGTGTTTGATTATAATGGATAACTAAATAAGCGCCCCCCCCCCCCCCCCCCTAAAGTCTCAACATGTTTGCTGCTACTCATAAGCCTGGTGTCCTGTTGTTGAAGCTCTGTGACAGTAGAGGGCAGTGTGCACTAGACAATAGAGCAGCTCTGAAACAGACAGGTCAGCTCCTCAAAATGACCTCTCACTATTTGAAACGCTGTCCTCACAGCATCAAAGCCATTATTACATTCAATTATCTTCTCTTTTGAGAGATCATTCCTTCAATATGCTCAAATCACACTACTGTCGTGCACGAGATACAGTTTCATGGAATAATGCATTTGACAAACACACCATTCCTATGTTCAATACAGTTGGTTTGGAAAAAGTGTGTGCACAAGAGCGTAACTGCCTGCCGACTTTCAGCAGAGCGGATGTGAAGAATCTGCTCATCAAAGGGTGTGAGGTCCAGCACTAATCCGCAGTTAATGGAGGACGGGGTGCACAGCACTGTCGCTCTGTTCCTAATGGGCACACCGCTTTAATACCCAGCATACACCAGCTACATACTGTCCTCAAGCTGCGGAAGCACACAGAAAATAGATGGGTTCTATAGATCACACAAATATACATACATCATACATATAATATAAAAATTTTTTTTAAATATTGCATTTTAGGTTTCATTTATTTTTTATTTCATTTTCCTTTTATGATAAAAGGAATGATATATATATATATATGTGTGTGTGTGTGTACAGTATTTATTAATCTTTGTTAATGTTAGTTAATAAAAAATACTGTCCTTCATTGTTTGTTCATGTTAGTCCACAGTGCATTAACTAATGTTAACAAATTGATTTTATATTGTATTACTGTTTGTATTACAGTAACTTGTATTACTTATATTGTATTTATATTGAAATGAACATGAAACAAGATTAATAAATGCTGTAGAATTATTGTTCATTCTTAGTCCATGTTAATAAATGAAACCTTATTGTAAAGTGTTACTGTAATTTAATTATTTTTTTGGCTTTTTTTATTTATTTTTTTTTAAATATTGCAATTTAGATTTTATTTATTTTTTATTTCAGTTTCAGTTTATTATTCAAGGCAACATTTCTAATTTTTGTTTAGTTTAGGTTTTTTTTTAAACTAATATTTACATTTTATTTTATTTCAATATTATATATATATATAAATAAATAAATTATATATATTGTTTAAATATATAGTTATATATAATAATAATAATAATAATAATAATAATATATATATAATTCTTTTTAGAAAACATAGTATTTATAATTTAAAGTTACAATTTTCTTTAATTACAAAAGTACATTTTGTACGGATATCAATATTTTTTGGTAACAAAGACAGTATACAATTAAATGTCATTTGTAAACGTTACATTTGCAAACATCTAGTCATTTGTTTGAGAGGTTGAAATGTTGTCAGTAATGATCAAAGAAAGCCTGAGACCACAGACCATAAAAGACCTAACAAGCATTTCTGTGGTCTGTGATTGTCTATTAAAACGAATAAAATGGGGTCAAGCTTCGGTACCACTGTCATAATGAAAGAAACATCCAAACAATGTCCTCTTCCATAACCGTCACTGGTCTTTTCTTTAAAAGAGCTGTTCCTCTCTTATTATTTGGCATGCCAGCTCTAAACATTATAGCGTTCTATGAGCACTTTCATGTCTGATCTTTAATGAGTGATTTAATGCCAAAGGAAACAGCCTCTATCAGCGAGTGTTGTGGATGGGAACGTTTTGTGCACAGGACGTTTTGTGTGGGCTCATTTCTTTTTTTTTTAAACTCTTTCTTTTGCATTTGAGGTCACTGATACATAAATTACTTGCACTAGTGCTTTAAAATGTTTACAAGTTTGGCAGAAGTCGGTCTCTTTGAATGTGTGGCAGTGACCCTGTCCTTCTCATTATTACTGCAAACAATCAAAATACACAGATACAAATCAGCTCACATTTCCATCCCAGAATGAGCTGGCAGTGCAAACACAGATGGTTCATGTCCTCTTCTGAGATAATATGTTTTTTTTTGATTATTTTCTTTGCGGCGTCTCTTTAAACGGCCAGTTCTGATAAAGGTAACTGGGGCGAGGGGTGGGAGATCCGTCAAGGTGGCCTGTAGATTTTTTGGGAACCAATTCCGAGCTAAAAGCGAGAGGTTTGGTCATGTGTGCGTGCTGATAGGAGGAACCGGCCATCTACACGACAAACATCAGCGCTTCCCCAAGCAGCCCCGTCCCACCTCTAAACCCTCCCACTGAAAGACATATGCAGGGAAGACACTTATGAATATTTCAAAGAGATTAGAGACCAAGCGTTGAGAGGTCAAGCATGTCCTTAAATCAGACCAGCCCACAATCTGAGGGCAGTGAACTATGGCTGTCAGTCATGGGGAGATTTATTATTTGTATTATAAAAAGATGGCATTTGATTTAATCTTATCTAAAATCTGATATATCTGCTCACTCCTTCCAAAAGATTAAATGACAAGCGACCCATTAACCCCAAAAACAGCATTAGTACAACCAAAACTTTGTCATTTGTTATGCGTGTAATGTCCTGAGATTGATATCGTCTTCATTACACAGTGATCTTTATTGAGCTGTCTTTTCATGAATACTGGTTGGACTGACACTTGTGTCTATGGCTGTGTTCTTTTAATTAAGCAAACTGGGAGAAGTAAAGGAGATGCTTGGCAGCTTGTCAGGAAAACGGCATGTCAGGTCTACTATGGTCCCTCACAGGAGTGGCGTGCTGTCCATCATCTATACCTGTTCTTGCTGTGGACCTTTCCCTTTGGATTCCACCGTAATGTGAGATGGTGGACATCTGCGTCTGGCTGAATGAGGAAGAGCTTTACACAGTTCTCTGATAATATAAAACCCATATCATTTACACGAGCTTTCTTCTGCCATTGTGCTGCAAAAACCGCAGCTCGTAAATCTATTAGGGGACTTGTAACCTCTAAAGGAGTTGTACTAATTAGTAAGTAAAATTTGTTTTATATCTTTATAAAATAATATATATTTAAGAATATATTCTTCTTATTTAAAAAAAAAAAAGGAAAAATAAACAAAATAAAATGATGGATGAACAGGATCTAAAAAAAAAATTAAGACACTTAAACATCCATAGCGAGTATATAATTTTACTTTTGGCAATACTATTATAGTTCTTATTAATATTTTGAATTAGTTTTTATATTTTCCATTTTTATTTTCAATTTTAGTTAACACTTTAGTCAAGTTTTGTTTATAATATGTCTATACAGTATTTATTTTATAATATTATATTTTTTATTTATTAATTTATTTATTTTTCAATTTTAGTTTTAGTTATTTTAGTACATCAAGATAAATGTAAATGAGAATGTTGCCTTGGCAAATAGCTGAAATAAAATAAGGTAAAGTTTTAAAACATTTTTTGTTTTATTTAAGTATTTAAAGTAGTGAAAAAATATTTTTTTTATGGATTAGTTTTAGTTTCGATAACACTTGTTTTGTTAATTACTTCATCACAGTTGCCTACAGTTGAACAGTCATGCTTTTATCCTCCAATCCAATCACTTTTATCCATAATTTGTTAAACTTCAATATTTTTGCTTCCTTGGCCCTAATGTATCTCTAATCTTAACCTACATTTATAGAAGATCTAAAAGTTTTTCACTTTTAGATTTTGTTGATTCTTTTTTAACCTTGTTTGTTTGACCAAACATGTTGAAAATCGCCCCAAAAGACAAACTAGTAGGCTAATGTCCTAATGGGGATAGATAATACGGAAAAGGCTAGAATAAAGCTATAAGGGAAATTCCAGCAATCCTCATCTAAACTAAAAAGGCAAACGGGGACAGATGTACATCGATTTACCACAAGAGCATCACTTTTCCCTTTTTCAAAACGTTCCAGAGGACTTCTAAAGGTTGGTGGCGCGTCGTGAGGTCAACACTTTGCACACATAAATAATGGAGAGTTTATTCGTCACTGACACACTATCCAAAGGCGCCTCGTAAACGCAGACTCATCAGTCACTCTCCTGGGAGAACCTTCTCGAATGACCTGAACTATGATTAGTAATTTCTGGATTATTTGTTCTACTCTTGCAATATTCATGTTCTCTGTAACAGATATCATGACATTTTTTTTTCCTCCGTGAGAGAGGGAATCCCACGCCAGCCTCAGAAAAAGGACATCTATTAGCCCACTAAAATAAACATTGCATTTTTAATCGTTTTAGCATTGCATAATGCATCATTCAACACAATCGTATACGCAAAGCTCTTTCCCTCACAATTTACCTGATGACTGACACAGAGAACATCCTTGTTGTTCTCGTCTATAATGCATGCAAAACAACTTATCACAGAAATTATGATGGGGTTCCCACACTTTTGAAGAAAATCGCCTAATTTACTGTAAACCCAAGTAAGTTGGCACAACTAAAAAAATTAGGTAACATCAAATTAGTTACATCAAAAATTTTAAGTAAAGCATTCAAAGTTTAAGTAAACAGAACAGGCAGATTTTTTATTTTGTACTCCTACATTTGAATTGCTCTTAACTTGAAATATTTGAGTAAGCTAAAACATACATTTAACTTAAAATTATCATGTAATCTTAACTTAATTATTTTAGTAGTGGAAACTTGGCTAGCTTTAACTAGCTAATTCAGTAAATGCTAACTTGCTAATTGTAACACAATGCTTTGATAGTAGCATAGCAATTGCTGAATCAGTTTAGAACAAAATTTAGACCCCACCCCCCACATAACCCGAAACACTTCTAAATTAGCATAGCAAAACAATAAAGACTACTAAATCTCCCACTTAACATTAATCTTGCAAAACAAAAACTAAAAACAAAACAAAAAAAAACATTATATAACACTTAATTTTAGTATTTACTCTCCCTTTCCAGTGTCATGGTAAAGCATACTGCGGGAAATAGAAATCCCAGCCCACTTTCAGTTAAATTTAAGTTCAAGTTCATAAAACTCAAAACAATAAAAAAATTCAGATTAATTAAGATGTGTCAAAAAAAAATCTAAATACTCATAAAAGTTAATTTGATTAAACTATAATTATTATTTGTTGAATTTAAGTTTAGCCTACTCAAAGAAATTAATTATTTTAAGCATTAGGGTTTACATCTAAATATATAGTCAAATATATAAAACAATAAATATAGTTACAATCTAGAACTAGAACAATCAAAATTCATTGATTAAAAATACGTTATTTATAAAAGTGCACTTTCTTTCTTATATATGAATAACGGGCTTATTCTAAATATCCAAATAACTAGGCGCACTGTGCACACATAAACAAACGCACAACAAATGAATGAATACTCTTGGGACATTTTTTCTTTCCTTTCCTGTCACGGACATTAACATGTTGCAGCTGTTGTCCCCAAATCAAAGCAAAATCAGACCTCTAATTGGTGTGTACATTGACATGCAGGTCCTAAGGGATTGATAATGGGAAAATCAGAAGTTTAGTTCCCCTTTCACAGGGAATGTCAGTGCACAAGTTGTAAAGTTCCCTGACATGTAAGAAAGCACACTCCACCAAGTCCATTTCCAAATGTCGCAAGCTTTGATATCCAGCTCAGTGAAACCCGTGACTGTTTTAATTAAGAAAGAAATACAATGAAATGACAGAGTTAGAGGAAATCTCCTTTAACTAATGCCTTTGTTTCTTTCCCCCTTTCACAGTGCGCTATGCCACTTTCAAAAGTATTCCGTTTTTGTGACATAAAGCAAGAATACAGCAATTCAATAAGATGTACAGCGAATTACGCCTTCAAAAACAGGCAGCCTCTTTGACCTTGAAGACTTGCATGTGCCTTGCTGACGATTCGAAAACAACGCATATAGACATTTGTATTCATTCTGATACCATCTCAATACCGTAAGCAAAAAACTCCATCTATTCCCATCAGTGAGACAGTGGAGCCAGGACTGAGGGAGAATATCCGAGCACTTCCACTGTTTATACTGCCTCAGGTTATGAACGGCAGCAGGAATGACTGTAAGGCTGCTAAATGTGTTTTTGCTCCTATACAGACAATAAGTCAGATGTACACATATATCCCCCAATTTTTCACATGTGTTCCGGTCTACAGGATCAACTTTCTACACAGTCAGCAATATATATTTTTATGGTAATCAATCAAATTCCAATGACAGCAGGCCCAGGCAACTGGCCATTTTTAGCTTCTGATGATGCCGCGACATCGATAGAGGAAAGATGGCTTTTTGTTTTTATTTTGTGTAATAATAGCCCACTTTGAAGCTAGAGTTTCTTTCAAAAACCTATTTTGTATTTAATTACAGTATGTATTTATTGCTGCCAACATAAGCTACATTTTAAGTGGGAAAAGGGATATAGACCATTTAAAATAGACCTTACATGCATGCCAATTCAAGTTGCCACGTGTTTAACTAAGGTTTGATATTTTGTATGGTACTTTTAATTTTCTTTCTTATATTAATTGCTTTGTGTTTAATAATAATTGCTGTTTTAAGTTTGTTGACAAGCCTGTAATAGGCTTTTTAATAGTAAGTTCCATTGTAACATCTTACCCAATATAGTGTGACAACATGCCCTGCTGTTGGGTCAAAAGGTCAGTGTGTTCAATGAACTATACCTTTTCTTCCTGGGAAAAAGCAGTGGAAATATTCAATAACTTTTTATAGTCAAGAATTTAAGGTATGTGTGTGTCTACACAGAAATGGACTTTTAAATATAAACCCACCCGTATAAATAAATAAAGCTACAGCCTATTATGTCGTTTCAATGCTGCTTAACTAATACTAAAACATTTTTCAGAGGGCATGTTATGAAAACAAATATTGTATCTCACAAGCTCTCTTTCAAAAGCAGGATCTTGTTTCTCCCGCCACAAACAGCCCTAGACTTTGAGTGTATACGACCATTTTTCCCAGAATGATTGATGGCAGCCACTTACTCGCAGTGAATAGTCTCCAGTCAAACTTTCATTCTTAATACCGGTGTCAACAGTGCATCTGTAGCTCCCCGACCTGCCACTTTAGCCCTGAGGAGACACCTGACCAGATTCCAGCCACCCCACATATAAACAGTGTAATCTCTCAGTCTCTGACACAGCAAATAAACACAGCCCACAAGCAAAGCTCAGCAACTTAATATCCTACTTCCTTCCTTTGTGTGGACTTGACAGCTATAGTGGGGCTCAGGGAAAATAAAGAAAAAGAAGATTTTTTTTTTTTTTTTACAGGTAACAAGACTAAAGTGACCGTCTCATTGAAGTTGAAGCAAGGTTAAGTGCACTGAGGTTCAGTTCTGGCAGAGGAAATGTACGCTTAAGTCAAATATATATCTGAAATGTTCTGAATTTGTTTATTTCTGTCACTCAAAGCCACTCAAACCAAACATGTGGAGATATACAAAAATCATCTCGAGTAATAAGATGAGCCATGTTCACTGTATAACGATTTATGGTGAAGATGTTCAAAAATATATATTTTTAAAAAGAATGCAGCTTATGAAACGCACTGATTTAAAAGCACTCATCAGTTTAATACATAAATAACTAAATTAAAAATATCTGTATAAAATCGACATAAGAACAATGCACATTTAACATTTTAACTATAAATTTAGCATAAAAATACGTAATCCTTAAAAGTCCTGTATGTGCCATATAGTTTTGTTGCTGTAGCGTATTTACACCACCTGATGGCAGTATTTCCTGTCACAACAGATATTTCCTTTTGCCAAAACACTGGCCCAAATTCTAGCTTAAATTTGAATATTCACGTGGATAATGCATTTTTAGGCAGTATATATGACAAAAACACAATCAAGGATCAAGTAAAAAAAAAAAAATGCATTACAAATAAATTAACAAATAATGTATTAGCAAAGGCTCATCTGACCCTTGACAAAAACAAAACTTTACAGACGTTTCCTGTTAATAACTGACCTGAAAAGTATATAACACAGCACTTTTCTGCTGGAATCACCATCTCTTCAAATCATATATGAATCAGTTTAGCACTGTGGGTACTTGTCTGTGATACTGAGGTAAGGTTTCAGTAATTTATTTTAAAATAATAAATGTATTCGCATATTTGGTAAGATTAACAATATCACTCACTATATCGTTTTATTGTTTTGAAGCTTAAGTAAATGAACAGAACTACTAGTCCTTGTTTAAAAAAAAAAAAAAAAAAGATACAACCCTCCATACAGCCTTAAGGGGCAGCAAAAGACTGTGTTTTGCTCATTTTTGTGTAACCAGGAGTTGTAGGCCGGTAACCAGCTTCTCCTGCAGATCACGGCCTTTAGCGTCAAAGGCTGAAGTTCAGTGCATGTTTTTGGATAGAATGCTGAAATCAGTTCTGTTGTTGTAGGCTACATGTACATTATTGTTTTTTAAAGACAAAAAAAAAACAAAAAAAAAACAACCTTTTGGCCAATAAAGTTATCTGGCATCTAAATAAGCTGAAAACACTTTCCATTAAAAATGATAATGCATCACATATAAATATTTAATGTCTTGAATTGAACTGCCAAAAGACGTGTTAGAATTAAATAAGCCACATTTACAATACTTTATATATACAATATACATTTATAATACTGGACTTTATTTCAACTGTCATTCAATATCTGTTAGTAACATCCTTTGTAGTTCATTATCTTGTTTTTTTTTAATTTTTATAAATGCTATAAATTATAGATCCAGAATTTGTAAAGTACACAAAAGCAAGAGACAAGCTCACCTTTAAAAAGCAATTAAATAAATACCAAACTTTCTAAAAATAAACCATAATACCACACCGATTGATAGATTTTCTTGTTGGTTCTTCCCTTTAGTCACAGTAAACTGAAGAACTGGAAAATTAGACTAGGATATAAAACAACTCAAACCAGACAAACTAATTCTGCGGTGTACCGGACAGAAAAAAAAAAGAAATTATAAAAAAAATCTGTAGTAAAAACATACACGCATTTTTTTTTTAAATATATCTACAATAGAGATTTTAGCTTTTGATCAGCAAACTCAATTAAGCAAAGGGGTTTTGAACTGGAGTGGCGTGTGTGGGCTGCACAAAGACAAAAAGAAGGCCCCCGGTTCAAGGCTATCATGTGAATTGTTTTTCATATGAAAAATGCAAGGAGTCAAAAGTTTTGTGATAAGTGACAAAGCAGGCGGTGCCTTGAATTCCACCGTGGGATGCAACACAATTTAATAAAGAAAGAAGGTCTTGAGAGGAAAAGTGTGACGTGAAGGTTAGCCGGAGGTCTCGCGCTAGATGAAAGTGGGAACTCTCTCTCCCACTGCTGTCAGCACTTTTTAATGTGAACTTTGCGATTGATTGGCGGGCCCTGCCAGGTTTCTCTCCGAACTTTCCCCGCCATCCCGTCTCCTATACAGTCATACCCTCAACACTTCAATCCAGTGGCTCACACTTAACCAACTGAACTCACAAACTCTTTTCTACATTCCACAAGAATGATCTTATTATCATCATTTCACATGATCAAAAACTAAATGTGTACAACAGTGCCATAATGCAAAAACTTACAATTGGAAAACAAAGATATTTATTCAAATGTTTTTCTTTAAAAGTGAAAATTAGAGCCTGAAGTTTAAATAAATAAGTTATATCATACATATACAATTGATATAATACAATTTAATTTATATAAATTATCATTTAAAACTATATAATTTACATTCTTTTTTATTAATTCCTACAAAACGTATCTGCCACAAGAAGCACAACATTCATAAACGGTGTGTCTAAAATGGCCACTCTTATCTTCTAAACACTGCATATTACAGGAGTCAAGTTGAGAGCTTTGTCTCTACGGCAATATAGAAAAAACCCTCATGCTCATTTCACATAAAGGTCAGAAATTCAATCACACAACCCCAAAGCATTTCAATAGTAAAGTATGTATGGGTACGGCTAGACTTTTAATGATTTTATGGGTCAAACTAAATCATTTTTCAACAAGCTGTTTGCGGTTATCTATTAACCCAAAAACCCAGGGGAGAGTCGAAGGAATCCAAGATATAAGAGGTAAATCATGAGCATAATGTGCTAATTTTAAGTGTTTTCTATATATATATATAAACGACAGTACTACCTAGTACAGTATGTACAAGAGATAAAATAGACATAACAGTTTTAGATCCATTCTGATTTATTAACGTGATCCAGACATTTTTTCCAGGACAGACTCATAATTCAAACCCTATCTGTAGCCTCCAAAGCAATCCTCCATGTAAAGTAAATGATTTCATAGTTAATGTAGTGAATTGCATCTAGGTTGCTGCTTAAAAAGTGTAAATAACAATCATATTTCAAAAATATTCTGGCAAAAGAATAATCTATAGTATATATTTTGTCTTGAAAGCGTTCCAAAATAAGAAAGTCACTGTTTCTAGTGCATTATAGATTCAGCCAGAAATGAAATAATGTCAGAAAAGAGCCTGTAAATCTAGCCAAGGAAATAAAAACGAGGGCAAAGGCTCAACTTGACTTGAAACATACAGTGTACGGCCTTAACGCATTGTCACAGATTTCATTAGTCAGTCTGAGCATGATGGTGGCGCTATACATCAGAGAATGAGAGCCAGAGAGACTTTGCTTTGACTTTTTGCACTTAAGGCCAAAAACAAAGCGGTTTTTCAAAGCCAGAGTGAAAAGTTTCACTCATTTGAACCACCTGAGAAACAAAAAACAAAAAAACACACACCGAAAGCGACTAAAGCGAAACTTTCTCTCAGAATAACCCTAATATGTGTTACTGTGGTTGAAATGTTCTACAGATTGCTATATTACGGTAGGCTTACCCTGTTCTGAAGACAGCCAGTCTCCTACCTGCCTGTGTAAATGCAGGGACAATCGGTTTGGTATGTGGAGCAGAGGTGGGTCCAGACATGCACACGTGAACACAAGTACACACATACAAACATAACCCACACACATACGCACACGCGCCACGATCCAGCGGACAGGAGAAGTAAGCAAGCTGGTAGAACTCCTGGGGCTTGTGAATCCAAGCTGAACTTTGGAGCAGCCTCTTAACAGATGGCATGAGTGGGTAAACTCACTGGCTGGTCCCGCACAAGCACCCTGCTTTACAGGGACTGCCGCTTTCTAATCAGATTAAATCTGTTCATTGTTGGGGTCAGTATCTGCTTGAAATCAAACTCCCCGATGCACTGCCGTACTGTACTGTGTTTCAGTATATTACAGGGAATGAATGAAAAGGATTTAACCCCACGGCTACTGTTAGACTCGCCGCTAGAGTCTAAACTGATTTCGAAACGGATACGCTCTTATGGTAACATACAGTCTTGTAGTTAAAACAGTGCTTAAATAACAGTGAGGGTTATAACCCAACCAATCTGTAAGGCAATAGGTGGGACGCAGCCCATTAAAACTTTACATGTCTATTGCGTTTGCAAGCAAAATGAAAGCTGCCGAAACATTAAAATCCTCCAAACATTAAGCCAAAATCACAAAAATAATTTGTATCAGCAATATAAAACACCAGAGGGTCTGAAACACCACCAGAAGCAAGATTCAATCAGAATGAAAAGGAGACTTTGTTAGAGGATGAAAAGCAAAACTAACAGCAAGACTTTACAATAGAGTTCCATTTGTTAACATTAGTTAACATGAACTAACGATTAAAAATACTCTTATCTTAATGTTTTTTTACTAATACCTTATAAAAATCAAAAGTTGTTTCCGTTAATCTCATTTAATGGACCCGAGTGAACATAAATTAACAATGAACAGTTGTATTTTTTTTAAACTAATGTTAACAAATATAAATAAATACTGTAATGCTCATTGTTAATGTGAATTAATGCATTAACGTTAACTAATGGGACATTATTGTAAAGTGTTTACATCCACTAGATTTGTGAGAGTAGTGTCTTATAACTTTAATATTCGGAAAACAATAACTTATAACTTTAATATTTGTCAAAGTGTTTCAGAGAGGGAAAAACCTCTTCATTTATAGATTTGCCTAATGCTGAATGTATTGGAAACATTGTACATTATTTATCTACGCTAGGTAAATGCCTACTGTTGGAAACGTATACACCTGGCTGCACAGAATAGATGATTAGGATTAGGAGATGAATGAAAGGAAAATATTGGCAAAAAAAAAACAAAAAAACAAAAACAATGCATTTACAACATAAAAAGTTAGTTTTTACTGAATCTTTCTTTAACATATTTTTTTCATGACTTTATACTATTCAAGAATAGAAATCACAAAGACATTCTTTCTACAGCATTTTAAAAGTAATGAACGTATATAATAGGGAATAGTATAGCTGTTCTTAAATATGGAAAAACATTAAATAACACAAGCATCCACTACATTACATGAGCTTGGCATTTACAATCACTTCTTTTTGTTTGGTAATTGGATAAATGGTCTAATTCTTAGGATAAGGCAAAAAAGAAAAGCAAAATCATTTCACAAATGTAATTGTGCCATGTGTTGATGCTCTATGTTTTACCTCAAGGATTAGACAGGAAGTAATAGAAGCAAAATAAGTGTGTTATGCTGTGCATAAATGCATAAAGTCTTTTATGCTGTGATGTATCACACTCTGTTCAGTTGCTACAGCACAAACACACCAAAAAGCTTACTTTCTAGATTGGTGTACAACATTCCATCACATTATACATTTTCAATAATGACCAAATATGCATTAGACTGGAAAAAAAAAAAAACATTCAGTGGAATTCAAGGCTAAAATTAGGATGCTTTGGGTTGCATAGTAAATACTATGATTAACATATTCCTAATTATTTTTTTCACTTCATCATTACTCGTTGACAATTAACATTTGCCATGACTTGAGGCTGAATTAATCTAAACTTTGATACCCTCATGAAATAGACACTCCATTTTATATTTTGCATAGTGTTCAGGGCACATATCAAATATACAAAACTACTTTTAAATGTTCTAAGGCTATAATTACCGACTTCAATTATAAACCATTGGAAGCAATTTGATTTGATAACTGATTGTTTGTTGAACATGATGGAAAAATAGGGGAAAATGGGAAAAGGAACTCAAAACTAATTAAAACAATTATGAATGTACAATTATGGGTGTGACTTGATGCACGGGTGACGGTAGCTTACAGGAGAGTACACAGAACTAGCACAACCCATTTTTTTCACCATTTCTGAGAACAAGCGGGTACTCTATCCTTTAAACCCAGTCCTGGTGACCTAGATCATGTGCCCAAGATCAGTAACTTCCCAACACAGCGTGACTTTGGACTAACTGTCCTTCTCACAGTTCCCTGAACATGTCACATGACACAAACATGGGATTTTCCACAGAAAAAAAAGAAAAAAAAAACTGAGCCAAAACAAACACTTGACCCAAACAAGAACAGGCTACCTTAAAAGTTTTACAATTGAAAGTTATTTAAAAACAAAAATACAATTTCCTTCTGGCAGTGAATATAGCAAATGGTCCACGCTAGAGACAGTCATCAATTAATCAGAGTTTGTAAAGGAGGGCAGCGATGAGAGAAAAGAAAAGGCATTCCTACACACTGGCCTCAGTGGAAAGCACCGGGCAAACAGCAGAAACTAGCTGCTTGTGAAGGGTAATGGGACATTGAATGCCAGAGGACAAAGGCGGAAGTGGCTTCAGAGAGAAAGATGAAGTAATCTCGGAAACAACTAGACACACTCCACTTGAAATTTTGCCTCAAACAAGATTAAAGTGAAGTTATTCTACACAAGTATGGCAAGGATATCCATCTTCTGCTCAGAGACAAACTAAAAACAACTGAGCAAAATGTGAAAAATTTCATTTTATGTGTTTTTTCCATGTTGAAAAATACCCAAAATGGGCAATCATGAAATGTTGTCATTATAATTGACAATATATATGTAGCATAAATTTGACAGTACAGTATATGGTACAATACTACACTGTAAAAAATGGTAAATGAAACTAAGATTACTGGAGTGAGTTTTTAAAAGAAAATACTATTTCAGTCTTTTTACTATTTCATGTTTAGTTACTTTCTGCTCTTTCTGTGTAAATAATTGTGAAATGTATTAGCAATTTTCAGTTTGAAAGTGTTTTTACACCAATTCTTTTCAATGTGTTGTGTATTCGGTGGTTTGCAGTTTATTGGTAAGTGTCTGTGTTTTTTATAGTAGCATTCCATGTTGGGACGTCAAAAAGATTAACAAATAAAATAATATTATTTTAAAATCCACACTTTTTTTTACTCTCAAAATCCTGCGTAGTACTATTTACAGGTAAAAGTACACTGAAGTTTTGCTTTCACTTTTTCACTAAATGAAAAATGCTCAATTTAGGAACTGCGTGAAAGTGAATGAGAATCACAGCGCCCTGTCAAAAGGCATCTGCCCAAGCCATTTAAAAATTCAACACCGTTAAATCCATTAAATGAGGATAACATAGAGTTTTTGTTTCAGACCTGTTGCATAAAGAATCCCCTCCCTGCTGCCTAAAGCCCTACTGAGAGAGACAGCCTTTTAATGAGGGGGGGATAATCCAGCAAAACACCCCCACTAATGAGCTATCATCATGCAAAAATGCCAGCTTGATACACATTAATTGGATTCCCACTTTTTTTAACCAATTAATTGACCTGCATTGTCATGTGGCTTGGCTGCAGTGGGTTCCTAAGAGAGAGAGCCTCTGTTTAGTCTCAGTGACTCCAATGGCTATAGGGCCTTTGAATAGAAGTAGGTTTTAGTGAGATCAGCACTCTCATTAAAGGCTTATGACATTTGTTTGAGCCAATCCCTTTGTTGGGAAAACAGTTTGTGCTGCTCAGTTAAAGTCTCAGCTGTGGCCGGGGCTGCCTGGGATTGTGATGGTCAGTTTTAGCATCAGCAGGGTCCGCATGGCTGCTCTCAGATCTCTTCACCTGCGGGGAATTCTAGCAGTGAGGCCGGAATAATCCTGTGTACTTGTTGATCAAATGCAATGAGAATGCAGAAGGCTTTTAAAATGTTACATTTTATTTTTAAAGTGAAAGAAATGTAAAACTCTTGAAGAACTGTAAAATATTAAATCTGAGGGAAATACCAAGAGGTACCAGTTGAAAAAGGAAAGGAAACTTGAAAACGAGTTTGGACCATAAAGGCAATCGTGTCCTCCTTCAGCGGCTCTGGGTTATAACCTCTGAAAATAACTTACATACAGTGAATGGAATGCAAAGTGTTTTAGTCAATGATCTCCTCAGGGAAACAATATCCCTCAGACTGCTCCTACTCACCAGTGTAAATGAAACGCCCGTGGATTAAACAGTAACCATGAGTAAATGAGTTCAAAGAGCCCATCATATTTTTAATTTAATATTACTTCCCCAAGGAAATGCTTGAAGCCATGCACAATGAAAATATTTTTAACTTGTTTTCAGAAAATAAAACGGATACAAAAATTCAGACGAGACATAGATCCCACTTAAAGGGTTAGTTCACCAAAAAATGAAAAAAAATGTCTTCAATTACTCATCCTCGTGTTGTTCCAAATCCGTAAGACTTTCGTTCATCTTCGAAACACAAATTAACATAATTTAAATTAAATCTGAGAGATTTGAGTCAATGCAACTACCACTTTGTCGCTTCAAAATGTTCATAAATAGATCGTAATAGATCCATTTGGATTGAGTGGTTTAGTCAAATGATGAAATGATGAACAGATTGAATTTAGGCTATTATTCACATATAAACATTGATCAGCAAACATAAACAGAAGCTCAACCGTACTTGCTTGATGCTGCATAATCCGTATCACACTAGAATGAATCTCATTGGTTCTCGCACGTCAAGCAAGCATTCTTGAACTTCCGTTTCCCATAACTGATGTGTGCGTTGATGAATATTTATATGTACTAATTAATTGATTAATTAATTGGATTAGTTTTACGATCTCTTTATGAACCCTGTGAAGTTCAAAGTGGTAGTTGCGTGGACTGTCAATGGAGGGACAGAAATCTCTTAGATTTCAATAAATACCTTTATTTGTCTTTCAAAGATGACCCTTACGGGTTTGGAACGACATGAGGATGAGTAAATTATGACAGAATTTAAATTAAACTGAACTGCCATGCAAATTAAAAAGAAAAAAATTCTAATTCAGAATTCATATGTAAACTAAGAATTCAAGGAAGGCCACAAGTACACATAACAAGCCCTGGCTTGCAACAAAGCAAAAAAAGCCACTGCCATTCAGTTCACCGGCATGGATGAGGCATCTCCATTAACTGAGGTTGATGACGGCTAATTCTGAGTGCACTGATTTAAGGGGAATTGACCAGAGGTCTCGGGGTCAGGATGTAGTGTCATATTGATCCAGCCCTGATCTGCATGTAAGAGGCTAATATATACGGCTTGGCCACAGTGGCATACTTATAAAGCAAATGCATCCGGGGGTCGAGGGCAATTATCTTTATCAACAGATTAACACAGCCGAAGCCTATAATGTAAGAAAAAATAGATGTCCTCTGAGTACTGCTCGCAAGCATCCTACCATCGGCAAGCATCCTAATTCAGTTCATTGATTAAAACCTTAAATAAACAACAGAAAAAAAGAGCAAAAAGCAAAACATTCTATGAAAAACATCAATGCAAGCACATTAGACAACAGCGGCCTTGGGAAAATATACAAGGTATCTGCTCTAATCTATCACTGTGAGAGTGCTGGTAATAGCAGACATTAGTAGAAGATCATTACCCTCCATTGTGCATTCACTTAACTATACTAGACAGAGGTTACAGTGTAAGGTGGGCAAATGGAATGGCAGATGTTGTTTACTGGACCGATGGAATGAGAAGAAATGGAGGAAACACGTCAGTGCTGTAGGATTCAAGGCAGTACTCATTTGTAAGTTTTACCTTCAAGAATTCAAATGATACTTTAGAATTAGTGGGAGAGTAAAATAAAATGTTTGTTTTGATTTTAAAACATTTGAACAATACAATTTGAATACACACTGTAAAAAGAAAGTTGCTGCCGTAAATTTGTAAGCACAATCAACTTGGATGTTTAAGTCATTTCAACTTAAATTACATTAAAGTGACTTAAAAAATTGTGTTGAATCTTGTATAACTTGTGTAAAGTTAACTTATTTTGATGAGTTAAAGCAATGTAAAAACACGTTGTCATAACTTATTGATCATGTAATTTTATACAGTGTATGTATCTAAATATCTAATCAACCAATCACATGGCAGCAACTCAATGCATTTAAGCATGTAGACATGGTCGAGATGATCTGCTGAAGTTCAAACTGAGCATCAGAATGGGGAAGAAATGTGATTTAAGTGACTTTGAACGTGGCATGGTTGTTGGTGCTAGACGGGCTGGTCAGAGTATTTCAGAAACTGCTACTGTGATTTTCATGCACAACCATCTCTAGGGTTTTACAGAGAATGGTCAGAAAAAGAATATCCAGTGAGCAGCAGTTCTTTTGGCTAAAATGCCTTGTTGATGCCAGAGGAGAATAGGCAGACTGGTTGGAGCTGATAGAAAGGCAACAGTAACTCAAATAACCACTCATTACAACCGAGGTCTGCAGAAGAGCATCTCTGAAGAGGTTCAGATGGACTACAGCAGCAGAAGATACACCGGTGCCACTCCTGTCAGATAAGAACAGGAAACTGAGGCTACAATTTGCACAGGCTCACCAACATTGGTCAATAGAATAGAAAAGGGTAGCCTAGTCTGATGAGTCTCAATTTCTGCTGTGGCATTCGAATGGAAGGGTCAGAATTTTGTGTAAACAATTCGCTTAGATGTACAGCCGACAAATTTGCAGCACCTATGTGATGCCATGTTAATATGGACCAAAATCTCTGAGGAATGTTTCCAGCACCTTGTTGAATCTACTGTATGCCACAAAGAATTAAGGCAGTTCTCCTGAAGGCAAAAGGGTTTCAACCCGACACTAGCAAGGTGTACCTAATAAAGTGGCCGGTGAGTGTGTGTGTGTGTGTAGCATATCAAAATATATTTTTATATAATAATAATAATAAATTTCAATATTTTCATTATCATCAAACATTTTTTAAATAGATTTTTTAAAAACAAAAACTGTTAAATGATACTGTAGTTTAAAAAAAAATTCTCTATGTGAGAGCTTTCGTAGATATTGAGATATATGCAAGTGGTACAGAAAAGGAATCTTGTTCCAAAGCTTGAATGAAATGTGTTCAAACTGAATTCAAGAGAAACCTTATACAACCTCTGTCCTATGCCACTAAAAGGTCACCTCAATATGCCTGTACAAATGAGTTTCTCTGAGTCATTACATTTGCTTTAACTGTGGGTCAGAGGCGAAAAGGTCAAACCTTGAGATGCTTAAGTTTAATTATGACCAACGACTGCACCGCGTTTAATTACTAGACCTATCAGAGAGGACATTAATAAAACTCAAAATGTTACTATGCTTAATCATTGAGGATTCAATTATTTACATGTGAGTGTCCATTATGTCAGGTGAAAAAAAAACGCTAAGGCGTTGAATGTCACATACAAGTAATCAAGCAGAACTTCATTAATACGTATAATGAATTGAGCATGTTTTCTTGTCATCTTTTTGCTACCTTTACTTTTATGCTCTGACAGACACGTTTGGCAGTAATTGTTGTCCAATTTTTCTTGGGGTCATGAATTAATCTACATGTCTTTATGCCTGTCACAAACTAATAAATGCACAACTAACTGACTTTTACAGCTTCCTAGTGAATTAACATGGCAATAACTGCTTTGACATGCTACCTATAACTCCATTTTCCCAGATATTTAACAACAAATTCTTTTGGAACACAACAAACACTCATAGAAAAGATAGAAAAAGGATAGTTCACCCATTTTAAAAAAAAAATATTATCATCATTTACTAACCCTCATGTCATTCCAAACCTGACTTACTTTTTTCTGTGGAACAAAAAATTGTCTCTTATAAATAATAATAATAATAGTCGTGAGCCTTAACTGAAATAATTGCTCAACAATGAACCTTGTTCAGTTTGGACTTGGAGGTTTACTTACTCTTGGACAATGGCTCTGCCATATAAATGTAAAAATAACTACATTCAGCAATAAGAATGTTAGAAAATTCTATAAAAATCAAAAGTAAAACATTCATTTTAATTAGTCGAATTTTACCAACTAATGAGAGAGGTGGCTTAGGGCAGCATTATAAATCCGATTGACTTTAAAAAAAAAAGAAAATCTTTGAAGCTGGAGACAGAATCAAAAGGTCTTTGTTCTCCGATGAATGTTATTGTAGTCTAGGAGAAACAAGTGAGATATTAAAGAGCTTTTTTGTTCATTATACTAGCACAGTTTCTGTAGGAAAGACATAATTCAAAAAATTTACTATGAATTGCCATTTCCAAGTAATATTTTCACAAAATACATTCTGTAATTTCACTTAACACATAGCATTGTTTTAAACAAAGCACTGGACTTTGATCTCCAACAATAATGAAGCCTCTTGGCATTTCAGAAGCCTTCGGTCGTAGGCCCACCATAATACAGTAGGGGTCAAAGGTGATGTTCTGCCAATTATCGCTCTCCACATGGTTAAAAAAGCACAGGAACAAACTAGTAACACAGGACCAAATGAAGCCATACATTGCTAGAAAGTTGTAGCCATTCACAACTAGCGCTTTGGTGGGCCACATTCACGGTTACACACAAATTCAGTGTTCATATTTCCCACATACACATGTCTTGGCTACTGCCACATTGCACTGACTCCTTCAAAACTCTTAGTCTTTGTTGCTGGTGGTTAATGAACAGATTAGTGGTGAGGGGCAGATAGGAGGAGGAGAGGTCAAGACTAAACCCTTTAACAGGAGGGATAATCAGTGACAGGTGGGTCCACACTTCTCCAGCCACCCCTCTCAAATACCCCTCGACCTCTGCATCGACGGCACTGTCACTCTTCACGTCGTGCCTCGGCTAAGAATCAAGGGGAGCTTGAGGAGTTAACATTTTTTTAAGCACTAAATTGGATACTTGTTGGCAATGTGCCTTTCTTTTGTGTGTATTGTCCGGGGCCATATTTACAAAACGGCACGGCTGGATCTTCTGAAGCAGATTGCGCTCAATGGGACTCCCCTGGAAGATTGGAGGAGACACTCGAGAACAGGCACACAATGAGAACCAGGGTGCCAAAGGAACGGGAGGTGGGGCGGGGGTGGCAGAAAGTCCGGCATTTGCGCCCGTTTTCATTCATTTCTTTAATATTCCACCGCAGGTTCTGCTTCAGAGAGATGCCCATTGTGAAGCGCTGAATGGGAGACTTTAGGAGTGTCTCTGCCTCCATTAATTAGGGCTCACTGACGCTTCCGCTCCCTGAGAGTCAGCCTCATTATGATTTCCTCACATTCTTTAACACAACTTAACCCCATTCCTCAGCTCTCACATCAAAGAAGAGAAGAGGGACACACAGTCGCTCACTGGTTTGGCTGCAGTTGCATACTGTGCATGTTTTAGCCTTGGTGACCGGATTATTTGGAGAGAAAACAGGAATACAGTAGGTCACATGAAGTTATACAAAATACAGCTTCTACTTAAAACAGACCTGTATTCATTCAGTTCTTAAAAAAAAAAAAAAAAAAAACACTCCCTCTGTACTTTCATTTTGACTTCCGTCCAAGTCGATGGACAACGGTAAAGTAAATGTTCATAAAATAAATATCAGAAACAAATGCGAGAGATAAATGTAGAGATCTAATTGTAATTATACGACAATTTCTAACAATAACATAAAAGAAAACAAATTCTGTCCTATTCTACTATGGAGCAGAAAACTGCACAATATTTATGCAGCAATTTTGATTCGATATTTAGCTATAAACATTATGTTTTTTTGTTTTTAAAAAAAAATCACCAGCCCTGATCAAATTGATTTTTATTGTTGACATATAAGGAATTGTGCGTTTAATAACACTAAAAACAGCTCATTTAAATTGCAGCTTAAATATTGTGCAATTTATAGATTTTTTTTTCAGATATCTGATCTGAAAAAAATTCTGAGAATGCCATGAATGACCAATCAGAATCAAGTATTCCAGAGAGCAACATTATAAGAATAAACATATTTTAATATGGTGTAATATAATTTATGAAATTGTTTCCTTTATATAATAAAATGCTTTTCCATTGCTTTGACCAGTTTCTAGTAAAAATGTGAAATGCCGCTCATTGCGAGGACGGGCAGAAATAATCAATGAACGCATTCATGTGATTAATTCTGATTATGTGCTGATCGGCCTGAAATGACCCAGATATCTGGAATATAATTTTTTTTTACCATCCTGAATCTCTCTCTCACACACACACAGAAAGACGTTAACACTCTCTCAGACGGACACTATGAAGAACTGACTGCAAGTTATAATGACAATTCATGACCTCGGGATCACGCAATGACACACCATCTGTATGGTTATTAATGTGACAGTGCAAGTGTCACTTCCCATGGATAGCCCGGTGATACCAGGTTAATTCTGTTTACAAAGGGCTAAATGTTACATTATTTTCAGAGGGGAAAAAATCAATACCTGCCCTTTCTTTTGTTATAACGTCTTTTTGAAAATCGATAAGGCTCACTACAAAGACATTTTTGAGATGCTAGTGGGATACAGGTCATTGAAAATTGAATATATATGTAGAGTGATAAATTTCATCACAGTGAGGTGATGGCATGAAGACATAATCAGCTGAAGTAGCTGTGCAGACTAAGCAAGGAAAAAGACTTTGCCAGGACGGGTTTCGTCAAGCGTTTCAAGTTTCAAAGTTGAAAGCTTTTTTGTATTTTTTTTTTTTTTTTAAAGCTATGTTTTATGTTTTTAATATTCAGCAACAAGTCACAAATGAGTTTTGAGTAAGGGCAGCAGTTTACTGACAAATAACTCAATGCCATTTGTGCACCACAATGGAAGATAAAATAACATCTAGTAGTGCTTGTCGCTCTCTATACGGCCATTTTTTTCACAAAAACACTCAAGAGCGTCGAAGCATTGACCTTAAAGGCAGGCTTCTTTTTGCCAGGGTGCACATAAATGTGCAAACATGACCCGGGGTGTATTTCAGCACTCTACCACAGGCTTCCATTTGCAGTGGAATTCACTTTGCCTCATTAGTTGCACACTTTCTTAGTTTTTAACAATGCCTTTGCTTGAGTCCTCCCAGCAGAAATCTTCTCTCCCATTCTCTGTCGATATTTTGCAGACCCGGGAGCAGTTTGGGAAAGCGAAGGTTTTTCCTATCCCCCTCTACCCCTCTCCTAACTGGTTTAAGACTTGTAATTATCTCTTGCTGGGGGAGGCTGTAAATTGGATTAAAGTGGTGAGTCTCAGCTGAGTGAATTACCTCCATCTCCCCACTTGGTGGGCCAGGCCTGATAAACGTGCAGGGGGAACGGATTTGGATTCAGCCTTCGCATTCATGGCTTCCTCGTGGAAAGAAATGAAATTTTCCGACAGAAGGGGCTGGCGTGCCAGTGGTATCTGTTCGCGTCGTGTTTCATCTGCTTCTGCTCTTCCAGAAATGCAATTACCTGCGTTATCGGTGGCTAAATGGTCACAGCTTGGCACAGAAGTCTGTCTACCTGCTCAAGCCACCTGACTGTACTATTTTACATGGCACTCTTCTACTGACAGTGGGTATCCACAGTTATACTTCTTAGTTTGACGATGAAAAGATAAAACTAAGATGTTATAACCTCTGTTAATTATATAAATATAAAAACAAACCACCAACCAAGAAAGACAATCATTTTTAAGCACACACATCCAAACAGCTCCATCCAAAAAACAAAAAATCGGATAAATGAAAAAATTAAATAAAATTGGACAAATGATAATAGTGTGTGAGAGTCACTGAGCACAATAGTAGTCTATTGATAAATTAAAAATAGTTTGGGGGCATTAAGATAGATTTTGTTTTTGAAATAAGAGTCCTATGTTCACCAAAGCTGCATTTCTTTTTTTTTCCTTTTTTTTTTAATACAGTCAAAAACAGTAATATTGTGAAATATTATTGCAATTTAAAAGAACTGTTTTCTATTTAAATGGAAAAGTTCCATTTTCAGCAGAAATTACCCTAGGCTTCTGTGTTAAACGATCTTTAAGAAATCATTCTAATACTGTGTACTGGTTTGGTACTCAAGAAACATTTATTATCTTATTAGTTGAAAACAGTTGAGCTGCTTAATGAAGTGTGGAAATAAAAAAAAACGGTTCAGGATCCTTTGATGAACAGAATTATTATTCTTTTTTTTGTGACATTATAAATGTCTTTACCGTCATTGTTGATCAATATATTATGTCCTTGCTGAATAACAGTATTCATTTCTTTCAAATAAAGACCCCACACTTTTGAAGGGTAGTATAAAATGTATAGCTATTTTCTAATCATGCTATTAAATAATTATTTGTTTTGCACACATTATTAAAAAAGCTTTTATAAGTCTGGCCCTTAACGACAGCTAGAAATAAATGCATTTGAAAAATATACTTTTGCAAACGCAAATACTTTTTTTCAAAAATCAGAGACCCAAAAATCAAAGTCACTTGTAAGAGGTGCTTACTATTAAAGTGACTTTTGATGCATTGAGAGGAAAACGAGTTTGTGTTTACAATCCAGAAAAAAATTACTGTGAGGTCAATAGCGAATTTTCATTTTCTCCAGCCCTACAAAAGAAAGGAATTTTATTCTAATTCCTTTCACTTATTACAGAGTCACTGGACGCTTTTAACAAGTTGCTGGAATCTAGTAAGTGAAATTCTCATAACAAAGTTTGTTAATTCCCATCAGGGGGAGAATGAATAATGCTGATAGAGGGCAAGCTCATTTTTAAAGAAAGAATAGGTGATTTGGTTGGAGTAGTGGGACCTGGGAGTGAGTGATAGGTCACTCTCTGTGATTGTAAAATTGTAATCCTGGTGTGAAATGCCTTTAAGTCTTTAAGGACAGCATGGACTCTGGAGCGTGAAATAGTAAATCTATGTTTCTGAGTGCTGTGAGCCACCTCCAGTATAGCTGCAAGAGTCACTCACAGTCTTTGTCAGCTGCTCCATTTACATCGACCTGCCTATTCGCATGCCCAAGAAATGTAACAATTTTGCTAAATTATTCAGTACCTGTGAGCTAAATCTTAGGTCAGTTTTACATACACAGCCGGTGTAAGAGGAATTTAAAAACAATAGAATGCTGAATTTCAAACAGTATTACATATACGTCGCTGTCTTCATGACAAATCACCTTTTATTTCAAGTTACACATTGTTAGAGGGTCTGTGCCAGCAGAGGGAGCAACATATTAATATCCACCATATTAAGCATTTTTACACCAAGAAACTTTTTTACCTCCAGTATCACATCAAGTCAATTTTTTTATTAAATCATGATTAATCAAGTCAAGTTCAATGATGTCAGTAAGACTTTTTTTAAACTGTAAAACTATAGGAGTGACATACATTATCACTCTTTAGAAAATATAAATAAATACAATTTAAAATATGACACTTCACAACACACTTCATGTGTGTGTGTGTATGCTGTGAATATATATACAGTGTATATATATATATATATATATATATATATATATATATATATATACATACATACACACACATATACATACATACATACACACACACACACCGCACAGGCACATCGTTAGGGTTAAAAAAAAGCTAAAGCTTCATCTCTGAATGTGAGGAAAAGAGAAAAAAGGGGAGAGGGAGATAAAGACTTCTAGTAACTAACTTTTAGTGTTCTTCTTCTTTTTTTTTTTTTTGCAAAGCCGATTACTCTTATTTGATATTTCATGCTACATTGAAGGATAAGTACTGCTCTAGGGTAGATACACTAGCGAGCAATTCATTTCAAGAGTCTCATACCCACACACAGACAAATAGAAAGGGCTTTCTGCAGAAATATTTGCCTCTTTGACACATACAGTGGCAAGAGTCTGAAAAATCAAAGAGATTATGAGCGCTTTTTTTCCTCTCACTTAAAATGTCAATGTTTTTCAAAGTAAAGGATCAGTGGTTCGTATGCATTTCAAAGGGCATATATGCTTCATAATACCCAAAGCCATCCTCTACCATAAACTATTCAGAATGTTTTCTTTAAATAAAACTGCTTGTCCATTTATCAGGGGAAAGAGATATGTTCCTTGTTATCAAAACTACATGACTGTCAACAATGATTAGCTACTAGCAAGCTCATAAGAGCAATTAATAATTTACAAGTTTGTGATATTTAAGACAGAGACGGTATGAGAAGGTATTTTTTTTCTTCTTTAAAGCTAAAGAAATTCATGATGGCTCGGAATGATTCTCTTTTGAAGTCGGCCAGCTCTCCATCCCTTCTCAGCTGTTGAAATATATTTTGGGGAGTGTTAATTGTGGGAGATTCTTTGCCACAGTGGGAGCTTTGCCCTGTCACTCAACATGTTTGTGTAAGATACAAGCTGTTTGGAATACCTCCTCTGTGCTAATTCATTTATTATTACCTTGGTGAAATATGGCCAAAGAAAAATGTGAGGGCCGCTCTGAACATCATGCCAGAGATTTTCTTGTTTAAATTAGTGTAATGAGTAATATAAATCAGATGCTCTCTGGGAAAACCAAGATCAAATTTTAAATTGAAAACACAACAATCCCTCTGAAAAATAAAATAGGAATTACATTAAATTACGTTGGGGGCCTATACATTGCTTTTGAATTTTTTTATATATGATAAGACGGGGGCTAGTTGTCACACAGGGAAGTGTCAAAACAGCTATATCTCTATATATACGTTTATTTTTAATAATATATGTTTGCTTTCTCTAGAAATGATTCTGTATTTTTGATTTCAAACACCTAGTTCGAAAACCTCTTAAATCACAATATTCTTTTATGAATTATATTAATTACAATATTTTGGCCAAGATAATGATTTGATTTTTTTTGTGCATTGATTTTATTTTGCTGAAGAACCTTTAAAAGGCTGTCTCCATTGTGACAACTTACCCCATATAGCGCGACAACATGCTCCGCTATGCTCGCCACTAATAATGTTCAATGAAAAGCATCTCCCCAGGAAAGCGATGTGACAGTAAATATGTGAAAAAATAAAAAGTGTATTTCTAAAAACATTCAAGTTAAAATATTGTCTATAAAGTAAAATATATCTTTATTTAAAAATGTAAAAAAATATTTAAAATACTTTGTAAAAAAGTATATCAAATGTATACAATATATATATATATATATACATATATTTTAGAGTAATGAGTGAAAAAAAAAACATTTCAACAAAACTTGATTTTGCTAACCTAATACATTTAAGAACAAGCATGACTATAACGGATGGCAATGCCTTGTGCTAAAAGTCCGTCACAGGAGTTGTGCACGACCAGCAAATGAGTGCGTGTTTTCCCGCTGCTTAGAAGACAGTGGTGGTAAAGCTCTTTCATCTTTAATTTCCTGCTGTGTCATCTATAGGGACAGATCAAACAGGGGACAAAGTGTCCCTCCATGCTCTTCTATTACAGATAATCACCCCCCTCCCTCTGCTCTTATCTCCTCACTTCCTCTCCCTTTAGCCCCCTCCTGAGGACCCTCCCGCAAGGTGGAGGGAAAAATTTGATAAAAGATAATTACATCCCCCTCCCGCAAACATTTAGGCAGATCTGTCAATAGCTAGCAGTTGGGGTTTATTGCAAGTGCAAGAAAGGCAATTTGCCCCCAAACACCACAGGAATCTGGAATTCTGAGACACTAAAAAATACAGGATTTGGATCCATGTGCAGACAGTAGGAGTGGCACAAGAGGAGAGATGAGGAGTGCATGCTGGGTAGGAAAGAGCATGTTGTTCATCACTAACTGGGATAATGAAAGACATAATGAAGCAGAGGGTATCCAAAATGTCTCTTCCTCGCTCTCTCACTTTCCCGCCAAAGCCCTCAATCCCACTCTGTCACATGGAAGTCCTCCCTCTCTGCTTGTTTTTGATCTTGAAATGCTCGTAAAGGTAATGACAACAAATTAAGGATGAAGGTGAGTGATCACAATGTGTCCAGCCCTCCCCAGCTGGCCCTTTCACGTGTCTGATATGAGATGTCTCTGAAACGCCTGATGCACTCCTGCATTGGGTCACTCTCAGTGAGAAATCTTGCAGGCCAAGATCCGCAGCTCATGAAAATGATTGATTTTATAAACTTTATTTTCAACTCACAAATAAAATGACTCAGTTTTAATCTTTTAAAGATGAACTTTTCCACCTTTTTTTGTACGCTCACAGCCCCATCAACAGGCCGAATCTGCGTGTGGAGAACTCCACAAGAGGAAGTTCTGCAGATTTATACAGAACTGGAATGTCAGTCATTATATGCTTTGTCCTATGCATGCTAATTTATTGAATATTTTTGCTTTTAGCTACATAAAAATGTTACACTAGATACTAGGGATGCTAACGATTAATCGACAATTAATCGATTGTCGATTAATCGTTAGCATCCCTAATAATAATTTAATCAATAAAACGCATCAATTGTCGACTAACCAAGGTCATGCACATGTGTGCTGTTCAACCGTGAAACACTCAAAGTAGACAAGAGGAAAATGAAGGGAGTGCGCCGGAGTTAGGTTTGGGACCATTTTACGTTAAAAGGCTAGAGTTACACCTTCATGACTATAAGTTTGTGTGTGCATTTGCAGCCTTTTGTTTTGTGCAAATGTGAGTTGTAATATTGTGCATTTGGTTAAGAATTAACACGGTATAAAGCGCGGAGGTGATCATCTTTAGCTTCAGTGCATCCAGCTCATAAAGCAATGCACAACTAATAATGACTATGATTGGAACCGTCATATTACATAACATAACGAGAACAATATTGTAATAAAACGTTAACTCTTTGGGTTTAGTTGCCGTGTTTCTGCGTGGTGCTCCAGGAAGAGCACATCCATTAGACATTCTGACTAGCACATAAGTTAGTTCAAATTCACTTGTGCATTTGCATCATTTTGTGCAGATATAATTTGTAATATTATGTTTATTTTGTTTTTATATATCTGATTAATCTCATATAGGATGTGTTTTGTTGAGTCAACCAGCTAGCAAAGGTTTACCAGTGTTCATTCAGCGCTTCAGCGCATGCAGCTCAAACAGCAAAGTTATACACAACTAATAATAACTATTTTGGGACTGTCATATTACATAACATAACACTATAATGAGAAAACTATTGTAATAATTATTTGTGAATTCTTTGGGTTTAGTTACCGTGATTCCACGCTTTGCACCAGAGAGAGCACATCCACAACATGAGTTACACTTTCTGAAGAGCAGTGGTAGGCAGTGGTATTAATCGTTATATTTGATTATTAAATAAGTAATTTAATTAAATGAGCAATCACATCGACTCATTTTATAATCCTACTAGCCCTTTATTTTTGACTAAAAACCCCTCCCATTCATTTGGTGAGGAACATGGCAGCATGGTTTTGAGCAGCATTTGCACACCCTGTCATGCTGTTGCTATTTGCCACTGCAGTAGACGCATATTGCAGTATCAAGACTAACGATTAACCGATTAATTGATCGTTCATTTAAACGACGATAGATCATGGGAATTTGTGAAAATTTAAATTCCTACTATACAGTATATATATTACACCATTACACCACCTGCAGCAGCCTGAACCATTGATACAAGGCAGGATGGATCCATACTTTCATGTTGTTACACCAAATTGACCCAATCATCTAGATGTCGCAGCAGAAATCGAGACTCATCCGCCCAGGCAACGGTTTTCCAATCTTCTATTGTCCAATGTTGGTGAGCCCGTGCGAATTGTAGCCTCAGTTTCCTGTTCTTAGCAGACAGTAGTGGCACCGTTGTATCTTCTGCTGCTGTAGTCCATCTGAACCTCTTGATGTTCTTCTGCAGACCTCGGTTGTAATGAGCGGTTATTTGAGTTACTGTTGCCTTTCTATCAGCTCCAACCAGTCTGCCTATTCTCCTCTGGCATCAACAAGGCATTTTCGCCCACAGAACTGCCACTCACTGGATATTTTCTTTTTTTTCTGACCATTCTCTGTAAACCCCATAGATGGTTGTGCATGAAAATCCCAGTAGACCAGCAGTTTCAGGCCAGCCCGTCTAGCACCAACAACCATGCCATGTTCATAGTCACTTAAATCACCTTTCTTCCCCATTCTGATGCATTGAGTTGCTGCCATTGGATTGGGGCTGATTCGATATTTGCATTAATGAGCAGTTGAACAGGTGTACCTAATAAAGTGGCTGGTGAGTGTATGTATGGTATGTATGTATGTATGTATGTATGTATGTATGTATGTATATATATATAAATATATATATATATATATATATATATATAAACTGTGCAGGTCATTAAATCATATATGCAGTTAAAACTTATGAAATGGGTGCAGATTGCGTGGGTCTAAATTCCACACAAAGAAAGCAGGTCAGTTATGATTAGAGCTCAAAAATGAAGACGATAATTACATTCATATTAACCTTCATGTGTAATCATTGCATTCGACATCTTGGCCACTGAAAGGCTCTTCACCTTTGGAGTCATTCACTGTTTACGCTTCAAAGTGTCTGTGTTATCAGTTCTCCTCATCAAAAGATTTTTATGGGCCATCCCAATGATTCATGTCAATCAAACATCTGCTAAACTGTCCACATGTCACAGACAACACCTGTTGACCTCTGAGTGACCTCCACAGGTACACATCACAGCATCCCTTGGGTCACACCAGACAGACATTGCCAGCACACCCCAAAAACACTCACACTTAACGATACATCTAGAAAACTACTCTACTTAGACTTCATTTCCTTCCATCCCCCCATCTTTTTCACCCTCCTTCAATAAAGCACCCAAAAATCTTGCACAGGGGACACAGAGGTGAAATTTCTCTCATCCAAATGGATTGCAATTTCCCTCCATTTAGCACCTGAAGGTAATTAGCTTGAAGAGATTGCAGAGTGAGCAACACGTTCATGGAACATTAACTCTTGCACATTCTCCAGTTGCAGGGAATTAATAGGAAAGATTAAAGTTTAAAGAGAGCAAATGCCATTACCGCACAAACCACCTCTCAGTGGCTATAAGCAGCTCTCGCTAAGCCAAACTCTCCACTTCTCCTCCCTTTTCTCAAAATAAGTTGACATTAAGACTGCAGAGAATAACATAATATCTGCCTAAATGACTGTGTGTGTATGTGCACGTGCGAGTGTGTGCGTGCAAGAGAACAGGTCCAATAGCCTGCAGCCTCATTTTTCCTCCCTAACAGCTTTTTGCATGCTTTCTCAGTTCTAGGACACATTTTGCTAATTAGCACCTTGGCATTCGTTAATCTGGCCAGCATGCTGAGTAAATGTACATGCAAATCCAATTTCATAAAGGTCTTCATGGTAAATTATCAAGCCCAGTAACACAGATCTTCTTAATTAAACTCTTTATTCTATATTTCCTGCTCTTTTTATATGTTTCACGCATGTCCACGGTGGTCCGCATTGAATTGTTGCGCATTAAAAGAGGTTAAATTCCCATTTTATCCATATCCATGTTCACGTACCACATATCAATACTTTTTATTGCTTGGAGATAAACACACTATTTGCCCGTGCACCCGTTAATCTCTCGATCATAAGAGGAGGGGTTTTTTTTATCATAAGAGGGGTCTGGCTATTGGCAATGAATTTTTAGAGGCCATCCCACTCAGAGATTCAATCACAGCCTGAAAAATTCAGAGTGGAAAAAAAATGAAATTGAGACATGGTAGAATTTATTGCCCAGAAAATTCCATTCTACTATCTGATTTGAAAAGTCCAGTCCTCCTAGCTTCAGAAAATCTATTTTCCACATTTTAATACCCCACGTAACAGTCTTCATAATTCATTCGAGTGTGTTAAGCGCAGTTTTATTAGATCTGAAACAAATTTTGGTGGGGGATCCTATAGGTCATTAACCATGGAGTAATTTTATCCTTGTTTCCCTAATGATGCCATAATGGTGAGTGAATTTCTTAACTAAAGACCAAAGAACATTTTGAAGGTCAGCTTCATCTGCAAGCTCCTTCAAGCGCTTCTCGGAGAGATTGGAAAAGTCTGAGATTTTTGAAGAGTCATTAATAACGCTAAAGCTGAAAGCCTATTTGCGTTCTCGCTTTCTACCTTTTAATTTCATACCCTTTTTTTCTCCTCTCGCTCTCTCTCTCTCTCTTTTCTTTCCTCTCCTCTGTTCTCACAGTTGCCCTCATGCAGAAAAAATGGAGTGCTGAGTGTGGGGGCAAAAATGGCAGCCCAGTGACATACAGATCCCAGATGTGATGCCGCAATCATTTAAATTTTATGCCTTTGTTATCACTTTAATCATTTTCTTTATTCGTTTTGTTTCACTGGTCAGAGAGAGAGACACCTGATAGGGTAAAATACCAAGGGAACAATTTTTATTTGGAATGTGGTACAGAGTCTAATTAGAATTTGAATTTTGCTGAGCCTTGAAATGGCCGGTGCTTTATCCTGATCGCCTTAGATATTGTTCCAAGTCAATCATTTGTCAGTGCACAGCATGCTGGGAAGGTTCTGCTAATCAACTCTATTTCTTCCACCTTTTTTTTTTTGCTGCACTGGCATTTTTGTCATTTAGGCTTTATAAGAGTGGCTATAGAACACATTCATGTTAAGGTTCCTTGTAGCTAAGGCTCAATGTGCTCAGGGCTTTTTCACAGGGCTGTTTTTTTGCATGCTGTTGTTCTGTACATAGAAGCAAAATGACTTGAGAGGTTTCTAATTACTTCATATGTGAATTAGGAAAGCTAAATTAGTCAGAGTAAATTGTAAGAACTTTTGATTTGACTTTTTAATGTGCAAGTACCAAGGTGAATATGAATGCAGTAACGAGATGCTGGCCAACTTTTCTTATTGCTTATTCAAAAAAGTTTTTGATTTATGTGTAAACCGTATTCTAATGTTTAACAAATTATCTAAAAAATTAATAAAAGCCATTTGAATTAGTATCAAAAACTGTGATGTTGCACACCACAACATCCATTATAGATCCACTCAATCACCATTATTAGTTACATCCAAATCCTCGCTCATTTGATGTGGTGCAAAGTCTCAAGAGCCATAAATGTCTTTTAAGGGCAAGAGAGTGTCCAATGCTGTCGGTTGGTGGTTCTTGTCATTCCTTGTCTGATCTAATATGTGCCTTGGGAGGCAGAGAGCCTCCAGCAGAAGTGTACAAGCATTTTGTTCCCCAGGTACACTGTAAAAAATTGACCGTAAAATTTACAGTAACTTACTGGCAACGATTAGCCAGTAAGTTACTGTGAATACTTTTTACAGTAAGGGTACTGTACTTCTATTTACAGTATTTTATGTATACACTGTGAAATCAAAAACAGTTAAATACTGTGATTTTAGTTGTATTTACAGTAACTTACTGGCTAATTGTTGCCAGTAAGTTACTGTGAATACGTTTTACAGTAAGGGTACTGTACTTCCATTTACAGTATTTTGTGTATTCACTGTAAAATAAAAAACAATTAAACACTGTGATTTTAGTTGTATTTACAGTATTGATTGTTTTACTGTAGAAAAAATTACTAAATACTGATTTCAATTGCATTTACATACAAAAAAACAGTTAAGCACTGTTTTTTATGTATTGTATGCAATACAGTACTATAAACAGTAGATAACAGTTAATCACTGTAAATTCAGTTTCTCACAGTACAATTTAAATACTGTATCACTCGGATTTAATATTAGCCATCATTAAAAGAATCACCCATATTCTAAAACATTGCAATCAACTGCAGACAATAAGAAAATTGTTAATAGTTATTTATTTAAAAACATTTGGTGAACAGGAATGACAAAACAGGTACAACATAAAGGGATAATGGACATTGGACAACATGCCATTATACCATCCAAAGTTAACGCACATTCTATGTTTGTAATGCAGCTACAACGCCCAGCGGAGTGTGTTAACTTTGGATAGTCTAATGGCGATAAGTCTATTATCACGCTTATTCTACTGTTGCTAAATTTACTTTACAATTGAAGAAGATTTTACAAAACGAGGCTATTTCATTACAAGTTTTGTAAAGTTACAGAGCAAACTGTTACTAGTTCATTCACTAGTTCCGCATGACTGGTTGCTATGACGGAACAATAATGCAAATTGATACAATACGGTCAAAAAATTTAACTACTTTTAAGCCGTGCAAATAACTGAATATTACCACATTCTAAAGAGCAATAAATAACACTATGGCAATATTGAAATAAAATAAAACATTAAACAATAAAATATTTAACATTTGTATGAACATTTAAAACAGAAAGGAAAATAAACTTCCCCTGCCACTTGACAAAGGTCTATGACCTCTTGCATGCCCTGACCTTGGAGACCTAGAATCCTAGTTGGAGCCCTGAAATTAAAGAAGAAAACACATTAGATCAGCTAAACACTGATTTTCAAGTTTTACGGCTGTATGTTAATAGGGCTGGGCAAAAAAATTAGATTTTTCGATTAATCGTTTTTTAAAATGTGGTCGATTCAAAATCGATTCTTAGGGACCACGAATCGATTTTTTTCCATATTCAGGGCTCTAATTTCGGCGTGGTATTTTGCGCATTTTAATCATTCCCGTTGGTCTCCCACTTATAATGCGGTAAATTCCTGCAACATTGATTCACTTTAGCCTGTAGGTTGAGTATATTAATCCACAGATTCTAAAACCAAATCAGTCATTTTAAAATCAACAAAAAAAAAAAATCAAAAAAAAAAAAAAATCACAGAAATTCAGGCCCTGATATTCACCCAAAAGCCGGTATTAGTTTTCCTACACTGTTCATAGGCTTGCAGCCTCCACAGCTAATGCTGTGAGATTTTATGTATGTTTAATCTTAAACATAAAATAACCTGATCATGTTTGATCAAGGCAAGCGACTGTTCTGACTTGCATAACAATCCTGTCTATTCATTTGAAATATAGAGTAGGGTTCTGTTTTAATGTACCCAAGTGTACCTAAAATAAAAAGAGTTTAATATACAGGTTTGTGGCTCTTAATTTCTTTTTATTAATTTAAAATCGAGAATCGAAAGCTTGCGAATCGAAATCGAATTGGAACATCTGAATCGTTAAGGTTTTAATTGTATTACTACTCTTACCGATACTGCTTATCGATCCGGTACTTTAACGGTATTCTTGTCGGTACTTTTTGATATATATATATATATATATATATATAAAGATAAACAATTAAAAAAGATACACACTATATAGGTCTACACAGTGCTTCAATTTCAGGAAGGTCTACTAATGTTCAGGTAGGCTATGGTCTAAACAGAATTCTATTAAAGTAATCAAATGTAAAATAACGCTGCATAGTTTATCATAGATAGATTAATGCTTATTAAAGCTGAAGTTGTTCATTCAAGAGCTGTGAGTGATTTCGTCTTTGCCTTTTGTTTAATTCGCAGTAATGGCTCAATCGTCAGCATGTTTATTAGACACTGCCTCTTTAAGACCGAGTGCAGATCTAATAGGCGACTGATGCACTATATTTTCTCCCAACTATTTCCATAACTACGTCCATTTTAGACATATTTTTGTGTACATTTGATCGTTAAGACGCGCACATGAAACCGAAAGTATAATTTGCTCATCTCGTTGCGGTGTGTTTCGGAGCACGCGCGCCACCTTAGGAACAGCATCTCATGAGCATATTTTTGTGCTATTAATAGCTCTTTTTATTATTAAACGCATCCCACAATTTAGCAACAGTAGCTAGACTGCATTTTACAACAATCACTGAATGCTGAATCTGATTCTGTCGTTACGTTTGAGTTTTATGGAAAAATGAGAGCGTAGCCTACTGCTGCGAAGGGAATGCAGCTATAGTTTTTAATGGTTTTACCTCAAATATATTATTATTATAATCTTTGGAAGCCAAATCTAAAATAAAATCAGCCTAATCACAAATCTGAAGTGTAACCAGGCTATGTTTGAATGTTTAGTTCTGTCCTCCGTCGTCACTCATTATGGCTGTCGAAATGTTTTAATATTATGGTATATATAAATGGCTGGCGAGATAAAACGTCTTTATAGCAATAATAACATTATGTGTATTTTTCCAAGTACCGACAGCAGAACCGATAACGTCCGAGCTTATCGATACAGCGGTCTTTCAAAATTCAGCCCCGGGGCCCCTTTAATACCGGCTTTCGGTACCTATCCCTACATGTTAATGGAATATATTTTTATGAATGAAGGTGTGTATCACTGATATTAGTAATATAGCTACTGATGTCTCGATGAAAATGTTTAAGAATCAATATCAGTTTTGTAAAAATGAGAATCCATGCATGAATTATGATAACCTCAGTCAGGATTTTTTTCCTATGTGTTTTTATTGCTCTTAGGGCATGAAAAACAAGAATTGATTTTTATTTTATTTTTTTACAAATTTTTCAAAGAGATCTTCAGATGTCCACTTGAGTGGACAGCATGCGGTTGGTTTAAACTGAAGATATACTGTATTAAATATAAGACAATAATCAAACAGATAAAGTATGTGAATTTAACAAACTAATCAATGCAATTATATCAAATAATGTGAAAACTATAAAATATATACAAAAAATATAAATGCAAAATATTGCAATGGCTTCATACAACTTCATTCAAGTTGCACTTCGCGTATCTTTGATATCAGAACATGAGGACGTGATTCCATCAGAATTTTCTACAGCCTGTCAAGCTACAACTGTGGAAACCACTCAGATGCTCCCTCCAGTGCACCAGAGTATGGAGATTTACCCTTATTAGCTGATAACTCTGATTATGTTCAAGATGGACATGCACATTTCTATCATAGCCCTCCTCTGAGAAAACCTAGCGATACGTTTTTTCAATCTCATCTGAAATGATCAGTGTTGGATGTAATGCATTACAAGTAACATGCATAACACATTCAGATTACTTTTTGATGTTACAAGTAAAGTAATGTGTTACAAGTAACATGCATTACCTAATCAGATTACTTTTTGATCTAACAATTAATTAACTACAAGTAATGTGCATTACCTAATCAGATCACTTTTTGATGTAACAAGTAAAGAAACGCATTACAAGTAACATGCATTACGTAATCAGATTATTTTTTGATGTTATGAGTAAAAAAACGCATTACAATAACGCACATTACATAATCAGATTACTTTTTGATGTTATGAGTAAAGAAACGCATTAAAAGTAACATGCATTACGTAATCAGATTACTTTTTGATGTTAGTAGTAAAAAAACGCATTACAATAACATGCATTATAAAATCAGATTACTTTTTGATCTAACAAGTAATGCATTACAAGTGTCATACATTATGTAATCACATGACTTTTGATGTCAATGAAAATTACATTCTAATAATACAAATACATTTATTTACAGTAGAAAAAGTCAATGCATATTAAGTTTTTAAGTTTTAAATTTCAAAAACAATATTCACATTATAATTATGAATTGTAGCTGAAATATAGCCATTGCATGCATGACGTCCACTACAGTGGACGTGATTAATCCAAGTTTTCTCTCAATCTAAAATCAAAACTTGGAAAATTTTACTGTGATATGACTCATTAGATATTGCTTTATGCTGCAATATTTTTTTTACCTACAAGAGTCTCCTAGGATAGAAGGAATGGGTGGATATTCTGGAGCAACTTGGCATGTCTGACTGACCCTTGGCCATCTTGGTTTGGAGGGGGAAAAAATCGAAACACAAAGGCTTGCCACTTGGTTGCAATTTATAGGATGATGCACCAGGGTCCAATGAAGAGATTGATGTGCAACTTTGCCATAAAAACCCGTGCAAATTCAAGAAAATGCTTTTTTAATAGCTGTCCACTGTAGTGACCACTATGCATGAAAGGGTTAAAATAAAAAAAATCTATATTTTTTTACCCAGCCCTAATAAATAAGGTAACAGTTTATGTTTTACTTGCATATATGATTTAGTCAATCAAGAGCAATCAACAAGTCTCTCTCTCTCTCTCGTCAGTTAACGTTGATAAGCTACATTATGTCTTGTTTGACTTTCTTTGCCATTTACATCTGTCTGAGGTATGTGTTATGTAATCTTGTTAAAATGGATTTCATAAAATTGGTATCGAAAAAAGTATCGTTAGGAACCGGTATCGAAACTGAGGTATCGAAAATGGCACCGGATCGAAAGATTTTGAACAATAGCCAGCCCTATCGATACCGGTATTGGTGCATCCCTAATAATTATTATTATTATCAAATTATGATTAATTATATTATACCCACATATACCTATATTATTAATTATATTATAATTATTATTAAAGCTATTATCAGAACCTCACCTGTATCTAGTCAGTTAGCAAATACATGGAGGTTCATATATGAAGTCTTCCGCTTCACCACTCTCCCAGTCGTCTTGCTCATCTACTCCTTGGCAGTGCACTTGTTGGAGTCAGGATTAATCCTGACTAAAAACCTATGAACATGAGTATAGGAGTTAGGGGATGGGACAATATGTACACATTAATGAAAAACTGTAAGTGCAGTGAGCAATGTAGAATCATACATAAAGGCCAGCTGACAGAGGCATTTCACATCTCAACAGGAGTTAGTGAAGGCTGTCTACTTTCTCGATTACCATTCCTCTTCGAAGGTCGACTAGATCATGCGGCCGACTAGATCATGCGTCAAGCCACTGACAACAGGCGCAATGGGATTCAATGGACCCCATTTACACAACTGGACGACAATATTCTCTGACTTAAGTATCCGCACCCGATGGTCAAATTACAATTATTCTGTGTTGTTATGCGTGATAATAAATGGATGATCGTAACCTTCAACAGCAGATTCGGCGACGGTTGATGCGCGCATCTTTAATGGTAACATAATACACTGATTAATGAGCGCTGATTTTAAATTAACATTTCTTTAAAACAAAATTTATATGACAGACTTTCCTTTTCTTAATGGCATAAACAAGCTTTACTCCCAACTGTAATGTCACTGTTTGAACAGGCAAGCACACACATCACTTTTGAAGAAAAAATTAAAATTGAGAATGCAGTGCATCGCGATGCATTGTGATATCGAATTGAACTGAATCGATGACATAATCGTAATCGAACCGAACCGTGAGACCAGTGTCGGTTCACACCCCTAATTTTAAAGGGAGAAGATGATTTTGAACAGCTTTTCAATTGTCAATTTGCTTTTACACTGCAATAAAACTATTTAAGATAAAAAATACCTCTGAACAAACTCCAGTGATGTGCTGGCTTCCACCTGATACTCTAGGTTGAATACATAGTAACAGGCGAAGAGAGCGGCCAAGGCAGTGTTGATGTCCGCCATGTGAGCAAGTGGGATTACGACCCTCCCCTCGATCGACAGCATCCATTTTTTTTGCAGTCAGGATTGTCTCTCCTTAGTAAAGACAATAGTCATCACAAAAATTATATTTCATAGCAATACATTCTATAAACCTTTGTGTTGTCATTATCATCGTCAAAGGTTGTCTCAAAAGTGTGATCTAGTAGTTCACTGTCTGATGACATGAAGGCACAGGTGATGTTAGTACTAGTACTGGTAGAACTTTGGCTAATACGTGGAGAACTAGATATACGTATTTCCGATTCAAGTGCGAGGCAAAGGTTGAACGGACACGGAAATGTTTTAAACAATTAATATAAGGGCATGACACTTTTGTGCCATCTTTAATAACTTATGCCAATGAAGATGTTCATGTAAGCTTGGAAAATTTGCTGACACATAACGTTAGTTACAACCTTCAACAGAGCAAGCCAAATCAACTCCATCAATTTTCCTTTTAAGTCCTGGTTTAACGTTATAGCTTTCCACAGCCTGACAAGGGTGTGGTACTGAATTATTTTTTATTTATTTTAACTTAACTTTTACTCCTAGTAGTGATGGTAAATGTACTTACTAATTTTCTGGAAGTCCCGATAAGCAGTTGGTGAAGGATCCGCGATTCCAAGATGGAAACTCCGGTAGAGGCCACGGGTGGGAAAAATACATTAACGTTAAAGGCTGTGAAAACGTCTCCGTCGGAGCTCTCACGGAAACGTTTTCGCTGAATTCCTCTCAGGCAAAAAGTGAAAGATATCAACACAAAGACGAAAACAAAACAAATAGCAGCTACAACCACAAGACAAAGCCATGTATAAAGAAACGTAAATTTAAAAAATAGTCTGTTATTAACGGCTGTGAAAACGTCTCCGTCGGAGCTCTTACTGAAACGTTTTCGCTGAATTCCTCTCAGGCAAAAAGTGAAAGAAATCAACACAAAGACGAAAACAAAATAAATATAGCCACAAGACAAAGCCGTGTGTAAAGAAACGTAAATTTGAGAATTAACGGAGCTTTTCTGTCACTGACGACGAGTCATAAATTCAAGTGCTGCTTCTTTCGCGCTTTTTTCCAACAGATTCTAGAACTTTCTAGACTGGGTAAACCCCGCCCACTCTGCCGGCGCTTTGATTTCGCCCTATGATTTCGCCCTGCACCTCAGAAACAGCTCTGGAAACATGCACGTTTATCTCTCCTGCTTCTGAAGAAAAAATATATAACACTGATTTTTGTAAAATAAAAATCCCATGGTACGTATTTATGAGTTAACCAGACATCCCCAATTTTGGCAAGTAATGCACATGACATAGCCTACCCAAAATAAAAGTCATTCTGAATAGACACAACCTTAGAAAGCTTGAGAGTTTTGGCTCAAGTTCAAAACTCAAAATTAATCATATGTTATTAATATTGAGATATATAAGCTCAAAAATAAAAACAACAAATATTAAGAATATATTTATTAAATGTATAAAAATATTAATATTTTAATATTAATATACATAATTATGTGAATATACTATTGCAACTTATAACCAATGGTCATGCTTCATTTCAAATCTGAGGATGACATCTCAAAAAATTATGTTTATGAAGCCTATATTGTTAGACCATGTCAGGGGAGACTTTGGAGAAGTTTAAGATAAGGCTTATCAAATATTTTATTGCCCTGTTAACACCCATTTACACACAAACACCCATTTACAGTCACAAAACAAACAAACAAAAAATATTATTGGAATCTTATGTGAATTCTTAAAAAAAAAAATATTGTATGGAATAGAAAGCTCCTGCAGCAGGTGCATCAGAGTACAAGTTACATGACACATTTTAATTTATTAATATAACACTTTTACTTAAAGCTCACCATCGAGTATTTATATCATATTCCGGTAATGAATTCTGAACAACAATAATCTGGGGGCCGTCCATGTGAAATGGGTACAAAGAAAGATATGATAAAAAAAAGGAAAATTACAGTAGTTTACTTTACTATTGACAGTACTATAGTGGCTAAATTGTGATTTTTTTACAGTAATGATTTGACTACTGTGATTTCAACTGTAATGCTTGGACTACTGTGATTTTTACGGTCTTACTGTAAACTTTACAATATTCTACTGTAAAAATCTTATACAGTAATGTTACTGTGAAATCTACAGTAAATAACTGTAGATTTCACAGCCATTTTTTACAGTGTACAAGAGGGTCTGGAACAGAAATTGGAGCTGACAAGCGTTAACGTTTAGAAATTTACCAATAAATGGCTCTCATGTGGAGATATTCTGGGCAATGGTGGTGAACCTAGCGTACGTCTTAGTTGTAGAAAACGGGATGTGAACTAGAATGGGAGCTGAGAAGTAAAAACCTTGTGCAATCATTCAAACGCATGACGCTTCTCTAACACAATGTGTGCAGAGGAGAGTCTTCCTCATACATTACCTGATCCTGATCACAAAAGTTGAAGATTGCATTACTATAAAGTCTTTGCATAATACAATATATTCCAGCACTAATTTAGGATTAGATACTCTGTATTGACTAATCAGGGCCTGTGCATTTATATTTCATTGCAAATTTACATTCCCAGGCTTTTCTTTTAACAGCATCAGACATTTTTCCATTTCACCTGCAAGTTTAATTGAAGAGTTGTAAAGGCCACTTTGAAGGAGTGGAAAAAATAAAATTCATCTGACAAGATGATCGATTACCTGTAAGACTACCTGACATAGAAATTAAGGTTTTTTAATGACGAGCTGCCTCCTCTTGCACATGAAATTCAAATTCTCTTCAAAGGCTCCCTAGCAGCCATCACCTGTCTCCAGCGCACGCGTCCCCCAAACGGAGATACTTTGTCTCTGTCACCACTGAGAGGACATTGTTTTCACCAACAAGCGTTTGTATTAACCAATCTCACACTGCATCCAGGACACATCTCATTGAGTCCTGCATCATTGGTGGGTTGAGGAGAAACAGAAAAAAAAAGAAAAAAAAGAATCCGAAACAGCGGTGGTCCATCAACATAGCTTTTGTTAGGGCTCTAATTCAGGAGCACATATCTTATTTAACTGCACATATTTATATGAGAAACCAAAATGGTTTTGAGAAGACAACTTAAAAGGATACAGGCAAATACAGTCAATTGGATGAAAAAAAAATTTCTAAGAAAAAATTTAATAATGTGATATATTTAATTTTTAAAGTAAAAGTATAGCCTATACACAGTGATGGGCAAAGTGACTTTTAAAAGTAATGTGTTACAATATTGTGTTACTCCCTAAAAAGGTAACTAATTGTATTACTTAGCTACTTTTTAATTAAAGTAATGCGCACATTACTTTTGTGTTACGGCTGGACTTGGTTGTTTGTTGTTTAATAACAAAAAAATAATAATTATATTCTAAAATAAGTTATATTTTTGGCAAATGTAAAGGCCCTTTGACACCAAAAATGAAATGATGCAGGAGAAGAAAGTTCAAACACACTTACTTCAGCAATAATAATAAAAAAGAAACACAAATGTGTAATTTTGCTTATTAGTATGGTTGGATTGGATCATCGAAGGTCAGCAGCAAAGACATTGGTTAATAAAGTGTATTGTAAATATGTATTATTTAATATTTTAATTATTGCTAGTTTGCTTAATAATTTGCATTTCACTGTTTTTATTTATTTTGAGGAATCATACATCTGTTTTCATGCAAGTGAGATGAGTAAATGCATGCTCACATTAAGCCTAGAACTAACTACCATGTTTACACAAATCATAATGATTTCACTCCTGATTTCTATATATATATATATATATATATATAAAAATTGTTTGATCTGGTCTTATGTAGACTAGACAACTAGATAAACTTTTATTGCAAAACACCATCTCTTTAAAGTCCCCCCGTGGTGAAAATCAAGCTTTTAATGTTGTTTATATGTTTATGTGGTGTTTTTAATATGCTTTAAGACAAACCATGTGCAAATTCATAAGTCAACACATTGCTGAGTATTTTCTCCTTAAAACTGAAGTGAACCAAAGACAGTTTGAAATCGCTGGTGTTTCTGACGTCACAAACTACCTTGTAACCAATCACGTCAACAAGTGGAGCTGGTGTGAGTGAGTGGAGGCGGGGCTTATTTGCATATTCATAGCACCGCGTATACTAAATGAGGCAAGGGTGTATAGTTACATTCAGCTTTAAGGCATGAAGAATTTGTTTTTCAAAAAACTTTAAATATATCATTTTGGTGATCAAATTTGAGTTTTGACTACAATGGGACTTTAATGATAAACGCTTTCAAATGAAGTTCAAGCTTAAAGTTCTTGCCGAGTAACATCACTGCTGTTTTGTTTTGTGGAAGATGTTCATTCAAATATTTAATGCATTTAATTACAGGTCGCCAGCTGTGTTCAATGATTTAAGTTTATGGGTTTGAAACCTGTTAATTATGAAGTCAAATGCATAAAGCAATCTCCGGTGGACTATATTGGATGCAGACAGTTAAATTTACTTTAGTGAATTTTCTGCAGAGTATACTGCTCCTCTCTCCATGCTCGGTGAAATGAAGGTATTCAGTCACAGCACATATGCCATAATGCTAATGTTAATTAAAAAAGCTAATCACTGTGATTCTTCAGAGAAGAGTAGCTCAGGACATCTTATCTATTGTTGAAACTCACTCTTAAACTTTAAGCGTATTCAATTTCAGGATACCCAAGGTTGTGCACAAACAAATATGTCATATGCAAAACAAAACAAGGCTGCTAGCAATCGTACTTACTGTATGTGTATTCAGCCCATGTATGAAGACATACATGCAATATACTGTATGTGCATTTGCATAAAGAGACGAAACATGATGCCAAAAAAGAAACCGCTTAAGCTCCATCAATTATAAACCCCAAAACAAACAATATCAATACCCTCACGTAACGACTAAGAAGGTTGCTGTAATCGTAGGGACTGTTGAAATCACTTTTAACTTCCAGTTTTTCGTTTGCTTGAAAACTAAGTGCCAGGTTTATAATTGAGCTCCACACCATCCAAATGAACTCTGTGGTAATTTCATCCATTTAACTGATCCAAATTCAGCTCTACAAAAAAAATCTGTCTTACTTATTTCAACCAATATCAAAGAAATAATAAAATCTAACTACTGCCCAGCACCTCAGGACAAATTGTGTGTGTTCCACTCAAAGGATTTATTCTCATTAAGCAGGGCAACAGTGAAGAGTGACGGGCAGCCGAGCGTTCCAGCCCCCTGGGTCTCTGTGCCAGTCTTGCCTCCTGCCCTCCATAAATGTGCCCAGCTTCAGCTCATGCCATCGTATCCTACCTGAAGTTTCAAAACAGAATACCAGCATATTTGTCCCTGAAGGCCAGCCAATCGTCTTCATTACATTTCTAAGAGTTTGGTTGAATGTATTGGCCAAGACTAATGGCCACTCACTGCCTAAAAAAAGTCTAGTAGGTCCCGATATGGTCCTTTTTCTCTAGTTCTGCTTGCATTATTGGGCAAATTGACTCATGACTGGCGGTTGGTAACAGGCTTCTAGGAATATAATGTTCTCCATTTTTCTTTCTTTCCTCCCTCTCTCTCTTTCTCTAACACAGACTTTCTCTTCGCCTGCTCCTTTCCAGCTGAATAACTGGGGACTGGACGAGGAGTGATGATTCCGAAAAGTAATTCCATTAAATGTTTTTTAAAAGCCGCAGGAGCTGTGGTATCATGGCCATTATTGATGATATCATTATTATGTATAGGATCTAGCCGTGAATAATAACCCATTATCTTTCATTTCTCCTGTTTTTGTCACTGCAAGTGGAAAGGTTAGGTAATTTATTTTAATGTGCAAAGTGTCAGCTACCACTGCTGCCATGCACTGGTCCCCGACAGATTCCACACTTACAGGCGTGATTGTTTTTTCCAAATCAGCCCTTATTTCTGGCAAAAGTGCTCCCCATAAATTACCCTCACATTCTATTTCAGCAGTCCTGCTCTCTACTTTTGCAGCTTGAGTTTTCAAGTTGGAGCTTAAAAAAAGTGTTGTTCCCCACAAGATGACAAATCAGTGCTAAGATTAAAAGTGAAAAGTGGTGCTTAACAAATCAAATTTGACGTAAAAGTACATATAAATCTAAATTTAACATGCAAAACATATTTTTGCACAATTCTAAATGATCGCAATAATTAGTATAATTCATAAATGCCATAGAAAATATATGACACTGACTTAATACATAAAAAGCCAGCTGCATATCATGGTGAGAAATGGTCTTGCACGTTCCTAATACTCAAGTGGTATTTTTGGCACAGGGCTGTAGAACAATGGAAAAGACAGGAAAATGGGCTTTTGTGCACATATACAGTGGGGAGGGGGGGACCAGCACGCTTGACTGCATTTAAATTTATACAAACTCTCTGCCATTGACAGTGATAAATGTTACACTCTATTCTACAATATGTTTAATGCATAGGTCTGTGGAGTTAAGTTTTCTTGGCTTGTATGATGCCGCGGCCGCCATACCACTGTATGTTACATCAGATTCGCTTCCATTAAAATGCCAAGTGGCAGTGAAGACAACAACAGAAAATGACAAGGAATTTGTTTACCTGTCCCACTCCTTCCCTCCCTGTCCCTCCCTCCCCCAAGCTTTCTTTCAGTCTGTCCTTCTCATTCTCATGCAGGCTGAATCCTCCAAATACACCATTGGCTGTTGTACACATTTAAATGGTGTTTTTGGTGTACTTCTACCAACATTTAGTGATCTGAACTAAAGCGCAGTTACAACCGAAGGAAAATTAGCACATTTACTGTAGCTTCTTTCAGTGGTTTCTTCCTCCGTTCTTCGCAGTACTCTCTGTGTGTGTCTTAGAAATGGCCTACAACAAAACCTAAACCCTAAATATTGTGCTAATATATGGTGCATGCACTAATTATCATCTATTCACTCTCATATTGCTTGAAACAACTTTTTTCCTGTATACAACACAAAAGGAGTGAATTTTCATACAATGAAAATTTTGATGACCAAATGACCGATTCAGTTGCAATTTAGCTTAATTTATTAAAATTTAAATAGTAATAAACAATAGCATAAGTAATCTTGTTCATATAATGCACTTTTACACACAACAAAAATGCGTTTTAATTACTGCATGTCAGGTTCAGTTGTAATTTTGATTCAGAGTAAAGACTTTTACATTGTTACAAAAATTATATTGCAAATAAATGCGTTTTTTACACTTTCTATTCACTAAAGAATCCTGAAAAAAGAATTTCCACAAAAATATTAAGCTGTTTTTAACATGAATAATAACAATACATGTTTCTTGAGCACCAAATCAGCATATTAGAATAATTTCTGGAGGATCATGCGACACTGAAGACTGGAGTAATGATGCTGAAAATTCAGCTTTACCATCGCAGAAATAAATAACATTTTTAAATATATTCAAATAAAAAACAGATCTTTTAAATATATATTATTTTTTAATGTATTTTTATTGTATAAATGCATCTAAGAAATATTACAGACTCCACGGTATAGAGAGTATAATATAAACAATACTATTTCTTTATTTGATGTATTTAAATTAATAAATTTAAGACTAAACAAAAACAGTACAACTGGACGAATGCATCTTACACTTATTCAATAAATAGGTTGTTAAAAATTTGGGGTTTGGCTTATCTCAACAAGGGCTCCAAGCCAGGACTGCCACCGCTGCCCCCTCAAAAAAAGAAAAAAAGAAGAAAAAAAACAGTGGCCCCGTGAAAACCACAAAATGTGAAAATCTTGGCTTATCAGGCACTACAAGGCATGATGAAGAAGGGTGTAGCCATTCAGAGGAATGGTCAAGCCTGTAGCCTGGTATATATTTGTTCCAACACCATGAGATCGGCGGGCCTGGACTGTAATCAGCCATGCGCTTGAGGGAGACTCTATTCTCAGTGATGCAGGCTGCTGGGACTGAGGGAGACATCAGTGTATGTGTGTCCTTATAAGCTTTGATTACAGAGAGGAAGCCACATTGCATGCCTGACCTGTCTAGTTCAGTCTGTAGGCCTGCTACCGCTGCACGCTGGACAGGGAGAGGAAGAGGTGATAACATATCAGATTGCCCCGCTGTCCACTTTAAGCACACATGCACGTTTGATATACAGCAGGATTCGTGTAGACATACTTAGATACGAGTTATGAGCCCCACTGATTAATTATTCGGATGTAAAAATGGAAAAAGCTGAGTGCTTGCATGACCTCCAAGCACAAACATTATAAACAAAGCTTGACATCTAACTACATCATTATTTTAGTGCTCCTGACCCCATTTAAAATATGTAACCATGCTGTAAAAGAAGTAACCCAACTCCAGTGTCCCACAGAGAAGATCATAACTCTGGTAGAGAGAAGCTGTTAATCACAGCTTTCAAATCATTTGAAACTTACACTAACGTGATTTTGACTATAAATAAATAAAACAATATTACTATCACTACTGATAATACTAATGTATATTAAAATGCAATACTTTAGACGTGCAACAAAATATGAAATTAGGTTAAATCAATTAATAATCGTTAACCCTAAATCATGATATCAGCAAAAATAAAGCATGGTTTTGAACTTATTTGAACATGAAACAGGCTTTTTTTTCTTTTTTCGTTTTTTTGCAACATTTCCTCCTCAAGTATGATTTTTCCAAAATGACAAAGCATGCAAGTTTTTTTTAAACAATGACTTTTCCATAAACCTACATAAAAAAACTCTGTAAGCTGTTAATTCAGCAAAATGACACTTTACGATGTTCTGAAATGTCAACTTCTGGGAACATTGCACTGTGAACGTCAAGCTCCATAATGCACGGACACTTTTTCATCAAACCATGAACTCTATTTTCAACACTGCACCCTACAGACCATAATAGACCCACAAGCAAACAAGCTAGAGAGAGAAACACGCACAATCATGATATTCTTTCATTTTATGAGCCATACAATAGCCTGAGCCGAGAAGGCCTTCCAGCTTACTGGGACCACAGTAAAGACTGTGATATGTAAACAAACAGGCCGGAACTTGGTCTGATTTACAGTGCTCCCGGCCTGGCTAGCGATTCCCTCGCACCAAACAGGCCGAGCAGCCAGGTATTTCTGCACCGACAGTTTGAGCACTTTCGATTTTATACCTCAGCAATTTTTATAGCGTCTTTAGGTGTGCATAACACACGCTTCAGTATATCCTTAGGAGAGAGAGCCAGGAACGGATGTTGGCAACGTGGTAGTGGCGGTGGTGGAGGGAGTGGGGTTGGGGGTGTGAAACCACAAATAACAATAACACAACTGAAGATTTTCGAAGACTAAGACTTGAATTCTGGGTCATGTGCCCCTTGCCGCCTCTGTAATTGGAGGACAGCCGAGAGGCAGCTACTGTAATATCCTGAGCCGACTCTCGATGTGCGTCCTCGCCTCCCCCCCCTCCAGATTAAGTCTGGTAGAGTAACCAAGCCTCGAAGGGCCCGGGCAGCTGTGCAGGACTGTTGTAACTGATACTGAGCTGCTCTAATTAAAGGTTCCGATTGAAAGAGCGATGTTTAATATACAGCACCTCCTCTCATCTCTTCTCTCCCCTACTGTTGCAATGGGCAGAGATGGGTGAAGGGGTGCACCGCCAGATCTCTTCACTTACCCCACTGCTTTTACCAGCACCTCTGGGTGGGTTTAGGAGGAGAAGGGGCTTTTGAGTACCGTATTGTTTCTAGCAAGTCATGAACTAAAGGTTCTGGTAGTTTCTGGAAACAAAAGATACAGCGATTGATCATTTCTGAATTCTCAGATTAAAATTTCACCAAGCCAAGAGTGTACATTTGATTGGTGGGATTCAGAGGACTACACCATATTGTTTCTAGCAAGTCATGAACTAAAGGTTCTGGTAGTTTTTGGAAACAAAAGATACAGCGATTGATCATTTCCGAATTCTCAGATTAAAATTCCAAAACAAACTAAAATTTCATCAAGCCAAGAGTGTACATTTGATTCAGAGGACTACACCATATTGTTTCTAGCAAGTCATGAACTAAAGGTTCTGGTAGTTTCTGAAAACAAAAGATAAAGTGCTTGATAATTTCTGCTGAATTCTCACAATTGCCAAACAAAACTAAAATTTCAACAAAGCAAGTGTTCACATGTGGTTGTTTCTGATCGTTTTAACGTTGGAAAGCATTGAAGTTGATTGGCTTAATCATATAGTTATTACTAAAATGCACAAGATTTAAAAATTGTTCTAAGCCATATTTCACAGCCGACATTCCGGTGGGTTACTGCTCTTGTCTTTCGCTTTGTGAACAAGGTTAGCTCTTTCAATTGGTCTATATTGTCCCCCATTACTCATTTTCTGGGTAGCAAATCACATGTGACAGTTAGATTTTGACAGTGCAGAAACCTAGCCTTGGTCATTAGTGTTAATATTATGTTTCTTTGGCGATCCCTCATCATTTTTGGGCCTCATTGACTATTTTTCTTTATAAGATATTAAGTATTCAAAGCTCATTTACATCCTTATTTTTCAATTTGCTGCCGCAGTAGTTTAATTTATTCCATATAATTTCTTTTTCTGAGAGGGACATTAATCATTGCCTGTATGTTTTAGTGCCTCTGGGCATTTTTTAAATCAATAAAATAAGGAAATAAAAGCATTACTGTGACAAGGTATGAAACAAAAAACACATTTTAATACCAACCAATGTAATTTCTTAATTGATAACTGATTGATTCAGTGATCGATTGATACCAATCACCCTCAACTGTTTTCCTCCTTTATTTATGTAGTATAAAGTTTATGTAATTATGGTCATTCATTTATTTTATTTTAACATGGCTAGTCCTGCATAGTCCTGTGCACAGAGGAGGTGGAGCTGTGGCAACGACTTAACTGTCCTTTACAAATTGTTTTACACTTCACTAGAGCAAAAGATCCAGAGGCTAAATTACAGCCCAGACACAATGTTAATATCCTCTCTTAATATCTTCTCTTCATCTGTGGCTTTGATCAAACAATATAGAGAAAACCTTCCCATGTTATAAGCATTTTCTTGGTAGAAAGGACAATCAGACAAGTCAAACAGCGAAACACAACTACTCAATAATGCCACTATATTTTAAAATTGGGACATCATGTATCATTATTACCGTACCCTTTGTCAGCTGGAGATTTAAATGACAGCACTTTGAACCCTAAGAATAATGTGTTTACAAACTCAATAATCAGCCAGTTCATGCTTATAATGGCATGATAAATACCGCACGATTATTCAAGAGTGCAGCATTTTTGCTGACATGCCAAAGAGTTAACGTGATCCTTCCAATGTTCATTTAGAGAGCTTCATCTTAAAGAAGCCTAAAAATGAATTATACACATGTGGATGCGAGCCATCCTGTAATGCTCCTGGTAGTTCTGTATTACTGGTCTGTTGAACTTTTGGACTAAACACCCGCATGCTCTTTCTTCTTTGCCTTTCTTGTTGTTTCTTCATCCTTTTACATTCATTTTATGCTTGGCTATTCCTTGGGCTATCAGTGTATTAATGCTAGGGCTTAAGGGAAACCGCTTCTGGAAGATAAGCCCTGCAGTCGACATCTGGGTGCTCGCGGTTCATTCATCACTTCATCCCAAACACCCTGACCAACGGCCACCAAAAATCATTTCCGAATAAAAAGACCATCCTTGCAGACTTGCAGTGAAATTCTAGACTAATAATTTGGCTGAAACACAACTTGATATGAAACATCTTCATTTGCCTTAGTGCTGCAGGCAAACCTTGACCTTCGCAGTTTGTGAGAGCCGAGTTGACAGAGCTGGGGGCTGAGGTGTATTTGGATACATAATGCAGCAGAGCCATAATACTTTGTGCATGGCCGGTTGCAGGCTGTCTATTCATGAGGAGAAGACCCTCTGTCTCACTCCATAAACCCCAGAGAGTAAGAGGACGGGTGTGGGGGCACAATGTCACTTGTAAATCCCAAATTAAACTCAACTGCCCAAAGCTTCATCGCATAAAAACAGCCCCCCGCCCCGCAACAACTCACCCCAGACCCAGGTGCACAGACATTCTTGACAAAGACGGGACAGTCTCGCTAATGTCAACTTGCAGGACATTTCATTTGCTGGGGCCTTGGACCCTTTTGATCCATCCATTGCATCCATTTCATGCCACCATGACAGTGCCTTTTCAGCTTCAATCTGGCTAGAATTTTGAATTCTGATGAGAAAAGTATACAGACTTTGTGTAATACTTACTTTAAATGTTCCCCTGAAATGAACTTTGCTGTTTTTTTGTGTGTTTTTTTTGGCCATTGACATTGTATGGACAAAAATGTACAACTTCTGTGTTCTAGAGGAAGAAAGAAAATCCTGAAGGTTTAGAGTAAATCATGAGAGAACATACATTTTGGTAAAAGATCCCTTCCGGTCTAAAAAAAAATATATATATTTCAGAATTGCATGCAGGCCGGTTTGAGCTTGCTAAGGGAAAGAACCTCCTTGAAGGCAATCTGTTCATTAAGATAATGTGTTAGTTCCAATTAAACTAACATTAAAATGGTCCTCATAAAGAGTTTAAGTCAGCGTTTTTCTTAACTTGCTCCTTTAATTACATCGTTCCTCTGCTGTCATTAAGGGTATTAAAAATTCATTAACAAGAATAGTACAGAAGCCCGCCAACAAATCAGCTAAACTCTCATCTCATGTTGTCAAAAGATTATGGCTACTTTATTTGTGAGACTTTATTCCTCATAAAAAGGTTACTTGTGTATCAACAGGTTAGTTTAGTAACCTAATTTCCATAAATGTGTTGAGATATTCCAAATAGCATGTTTAATGGAAAAGAAACACATTTGAATGATGTATGTGAAATAGTGATTCCAAATTTTATGTGATGCAAGTGTCATTTATTACATTTACATTTATTTGCAACATCGAAATTTTCCTCTAATGTGTTTTGACTGCAGCCTGTAATGTTTGAGACAGTTATATTTCTCTGCTCTAATTTGTTTTCATCAGATGTGTTTATGGCTATGTGAATGTAATTTACAGCTTTCCTAACAAACCATGCTGATGAAAATGACTGAATCCCTGAATAACATAAGGTTACATGTTTTTTTTATAAGAATGAGAACCACACCAATTATTATAGAGTGTACACCATTTTGAAACCTCTGGACACTGTCGCTTGTTCTTTACATTTTGATGAGTGTCCAATTGCCATGTTTGCACTGGTGTTTGTTTGATAGATTGTGTTGAGACAATTTGTTTACTTTGGGGTCATGGATGAAAAATTAGTGCTGAGGAAATAAATTTAATCTTGTAGCTTCAGTGGTTTTGGTAGAGTGAAACAGGGATGCTACAATAAATGCTCCAGTGTCCTCAGAATAATGTGTAGGTTGAATCGGCAGCAGGTGTACAATCTTTGGCAATGGCACAGCCGTGATCATTGTTTTGGCAAGAACAGTTTGATTAATTGCATAAATACATGTTAATCAGGACCTATCAAAGCACATGATGAATTCCCCTAGATTAATCATTTTCAATATGCACAAGTGTGATTTTAGGACAAACATAGATACAATATCAGGATTGTTGAAAACATACTGTGGGGTGAAAAAGTCTCAGACCACTAGAAAATGCTTCTATTTGGAATTTTTACAAATAAAGTTTCTATATCAGAACTTGAAGTAAAAAAAAAAAAAAAATGTCCAGCGTGATTTGAGAATAATCCAAAAAGCAACATGTGCCATAATGAAAGCACCTAAACTTTTGTACAAGGTTCACGCAGTCACGGTCACAAATTTGCTTTACAGACCTAAAAATAGGTCTAATGAATAATTTCATTATTGACCTAATAGTGCAGAATCTGAAAACATAATGTTTGGTTTATATTTGTTCAAAATCTCAAATTCTAGCTTCTGAATGCTAGATTTTCAATGTTGTCTCAGATTTATGGACCCCACTGAATATGCCACAGGATTGTGAAAAGTAGACACTATCTCACATAGACATAAACCAGTGTTCTCCATTAACAAATACTGAAATCCTGGTGTTGGTTTATCAAAATCATATGGACATTTAAATGTCACACAAATGCCCTTTCTACAGCAAACCAAATAAGACAATTATAGAAACTAGCCTTGTTGATTGCACTTTTAACACCATTGACAACAGCATCTTCACAATTCATCTTGCCATCTCTTATCTTCCATTCCGTCTGAACACTTAGGGTGAAACACCAAGCACTGCAAATCAGACATTGAAGGTCTAGTGACTCTGGTGCCACTACCCCCAATGTCAGCATTTAGTCATCTAATCTCAAAATAACAATAATGGTGATTAATGGCGGAGGCCTGTCTCAGGGATGGAACACACAGCATTGATGCCACTCATGGCTTCTGAGCATGCTGATTTGACTCTGATGTGAATTAGAGTAGAAAGAGAGGGCTCCCTGCCGTGTCTGTGCATAGAACTAATTCTGTCACTAATACATACACACACACACACACACGTTGTTAATGGCCTTTTCACAAGGGTGCCAAAAAATGCTAATAATTGCGATAATGGGCTTCTTTTTATCACTAACCAATGCACCAATGCGTATTATAATGTTTGTGTCAAAGAGGCTGTACAGTGACTGAGCAGAGTTGTGGCATGAATTAGGCTTAATAATGGTAACAAAGCCTGACTAAGTTTGAGGATTTTAGACATTTCTGCACCTAAAACAAAGAGCTACAGAACATAAAACCTTTATTTAGGTTTCTTTTTTTCTTTTCTTTTTTACATGGCAGCTAATGGTCCATAACAGATGATCTACCAATCTACCATACAATATTCCAAAAAACCAAAAACTAAATACAAAACAAAAATGTGGCCTGACATGTAGGGTTGGGTATCCTTTTAAATATAACGATTTCGATTCTGCTTACCAATTCGATTCTTTTTCGATTCTCAGTTTCAATTCAAGTAAGGGTAAAAACATTTAGTCAAACATTTATATAAACATATTTATTCTGTCTTTTGGCAAAATGCTAAATGCTGAATTTATGTACAAAAATCAGCAGCCAACAAAAAATCAGCAGCCTAAAGAACACTAACATTTTCCTATGGTTTTAAAGGGATACTTCAGGATTTAGCATTAAGCTTTGTATCAGTAGAAAACCTGTAGTATTTTCGAATTACCATGCTTTCCTCCCTCATATCCCCCTGAGACGAGAGATTTATGTATTTTTTGTCTGGAAAAAAATCCTCCAATGACGCAAAAATCGTCATTTTGCGTCATCGGAGGATTTTTTGGCCAGAGGCTAGAGACTACAGCCAGTAGTAGGGGCTGTTACGCATGTTTTCAACCCGCCCATAGAGGGTGGGATCTCACTCACAGAATGTACAAACAGTGTCAGACATCTTTTATTTGGAAACTAAGCTAACGGGTTCTTATTCTGTGGAGAAAGCTGAGTAGTAGGGGTTACCAGTAGGGGACATGTCCGGCCATCGAGATCGTCCAAAATGTCCGGGATTCAGCTTTTGCTTTCTGCGGTCGCCATTCATTGTTTACATGCACACCTTTTGTTTCAATCTAACTGAATTCATTCCGATTGGTGAATCTGAATGTAGTGTTTACATGAACGCTAAACAAGTGATCGGTTGATGTGCGTTTTACCATTGCTAAGAAAATACCCGCTCCTCCATGAGAGATACGAGACCGGTGCGTCTCACAGGTGTCGCTCATCAGTAATCACGCCACCGGCCTCGCGCCGTTCTCCCGCGGCACTAGCCTCGTCCTGCTCGCCACAGTAAACATGATGAAATGCAAAAGCCGAATCCCGGACATTTTGTGCGATCTCAAAAACCCGGGCAGACTCTTCACGGAGACTCACTAGAAGCCTAGCTTTGTTGTTTACTGCGCTCTAACCGGTAGGCGTGGCTTCGGAGTGGCCTCCTAGGGCAGCGAAGCAAGTGCATTCTGGGAGTTGTTTTCTTTCATCCACATGAGCCAAAAATACTTTTTATGGCTTTTCTCATTCTAGAAGGCTCCAAATTCAAAAATAATTTCACAATTCTACTACATAAATGACCCAATTTAAATACACATTCATCTTTCCAGAGGTGAAGTATCCCTTTAACAAAAATACCACAGCAAAAACAACTGGACTAACTAATATAAATTTCAAACATTAAAGACAAGTAAATATGATCAAAAATGACCAAATTCTTATTATGATATGATACATCTTATTTCACAGTAACGATATATATCACACTATAGTTATTTTATCTCATTTCTTTTTTTTAAAGTAAAAAAGAAGCAAATTACAAACAATATGACAAAAATATGAATTAAACAAATCAAGTTTTTCAGGTACAATAGGTTTATTTAATATGTAGTTAGAATTAGTACAGAAATTTAATAATCAGATGTAAAAAATAAAATATTGCAGTCTTAACTGTATGAATTAAATCTAAAATTATTTTAATTAAAGTTATTCAGTCAAGAGCAGTGTTATTTTCTCTTTTTGATTCACGTTAATGACACAGAGCAGCAGACAGGTATATATGATATATATCGCCATACCGCCCAGCCCTAGTTGTAATGTATCTTTCAACATACCTTCTGATTTTCACCCATGTTAATTTCGTGATGTAGTAAAAAGGAGCTGAAATGATCTGTTCACGTGCGCTTGAACTGCGCTACAGCGATCTGTCAAGCCGTATTAAAGAGTGCCAAAACAACATTTGTTGTTTGAATAAAATTGACAGAATTTTAAAGTTGAGACCTTGCTTAGTATTAAAAAGTAACAAAGCTTTTTGCGTTTATTGGATGGCAGGCACGCTAAAAGATTATAGATTTAAGAAACCATATCAGTACGGATTCAAATCGAGAAATCGAGGATTCAAGGATTTTTTAGCCCTACTGACGTACTCGGCAAAACTTCAGACCTATTTTACACAATCACGTTATACAACATAGAGTATGTTTTTAATAATAATGCAATAAAAATATTCTGTGGAAAGAAATGTAGCTCTTTATTGGCTTTCCTGCTGAAAGCTGAGGAAAAACATAACATTTATGCATTATTAATATTCTGATACAGCCGGTAGTAAATTCTATCTGTGTGGTGTCACATTTGTATCAGAAGCCATTAAAATATTTATACACAACTAATTAACTGGCATTGCAGAAAGTGTTTTTCTGTTGCAACACTGTAAATTAAGACTGGATTAGATTAAAATATTCATACTGGGCACAGGTGTAGGTGTATGAAGTTATAGACACAATGTGCCATCCAAATACCTTTTATTTATAGATGGATAATCCTCTGTACTGTGTGAAAGCTCAAAGCAGACTCATGATGAGCAATTGTTTTTTTCTTGGTGGGGGATAATTGCTCAGGTACAGAGTTTTCTTTTTCTTTCTTTCAGTGAGCGCAGTTAACATGTTATTGAATCGCATTATCTTTTCTTGTGGGGTCTCATTACTCACAGAAAGTAATCTGTAATGACGGGCTATCATCAATGAGCTGAAGCACATTGTGCCATTGATTGCATTCGGCCAAACTACTGAAAAAATACACAGTCCCTGTGAGAAGTCCTCACGAGCGGCTCCAGATTCATGAACTGAACTCTTTAACCATCATGTATTTTGTCTCACTGCTTACTGAGGGATGAATGTCTTATTGATCCGAGCTCCTGGGCTTTGACCAGCCTGTGTATTCGGGGATTGGGGGGGGGGGGGCTCTGGTGCTGCCGGTTTACATAAAAGCATGGTGTGATTGTATTCAGTTTAGGCAGCTAATGCAGATGGCCTGCAAATCCATCAGATTTGACAGAGCCATTATACATTCACTTTTTACAAGTTTTGTCAGCTTATGCACTCCCAGATATTACTATATAACTAAAAACACATTCATAAGGGGTCCCCGGGCAGCAGTAGCAGGTCTATTAAACTGCCTCTGGGGTTTTCTAATGTGCTTATGTTTTTTTTTTTTTTATTGGTTTGTGAAAATACTATTCACCTCACAGTCTAAACTGAGATTACATAGGTATTTTCAATTAAGCACATTAGAATGTAAAACAGGCCCTGCCATTTGTCACTGTCAGGATATTTTACAGAAGATGGAGAAGGGAGGAGACCCCAGAGGAAATGAAGAATTTCAAGACATGAAATCTGAGAGTGTTTCAAATACAGTAGTCAAGGCAATATGTCTAAAAGCAACAATCTCATAAACAACTATTTGAGCTGTTCTATTTGAAATGTTCCCTATAGTTTATAAAATGGGTCATATTGGATTCAGCAAGTAATTTTTCCTCAAAGAAAGACCTTCCTGTTTGGACACTCTTATCGTGACCTTTTGGATCATGAGAAACATTCATTCATGTGTGTCTAAAGTCTAGTGTATTTTAATTTAGTCTATGTAATTTAGAACAAAAGTTTAATTTAATACAAAGTTTCAGTGATATATGGGTCAAGGAATTTGTTATTATTATTATTGACAATTTTACCATTCAATATTTTTATTTTTTTATTTTTTATTATTAATTATTACTTTTATTCAGCAAGTATGCATTAAACTGCATTAAAGTGACAGTAAATATTATTCTTTTGAGCTTTTATTAATCAAAAAATCCTTTAAAAAAAAAAAAAAAATTATCAGTTTCCACAAAAAAATATATTAAGCAGAACAACTGTCAACATTCAACATTGATAATAATAAGAAATGTTTCTTGTGCACCAAATCAGCATATTAGAATAATTTCTGAAGTACACAGAAGACTATGGCTACTGAAAATTCAGCTTTGCCATCACAGGAATAAATTACATTTAAAATATATTCTAATAGAAAACAGCTATTCCACAATGTTTCTATTTCTTGATCAAATAAAATGAAGCCTTGGTGAGCATAAGAGACGTCTTTCAAAAACCTACAGGACCCAGACAGTACTATATAATAAAACAAAATCAAATGGTGAGACTTGGAATAGTGATACAAAAATATTTATTCTGACCAACAAATATGTAAAAGTCATTGCTGGGGCTATATGAGAAATACATGGAATATCAAGGCATTGAATGATTTTATAGAAAAACCTATTCCAAAAATAAAAAAACACCCTACTGAGTCAATTTGACCCCTTTTATGCATTCTAAGGTTAGATCCATAATTCCCTACTTTTCAGTAAGCAAACTCGTCTACATCTTAGAAGACAGGCTTCAGTTCCCGTTAGAGAAATGGCTATTTAAATGATCTGAGCGGTGACAGGCCTTCTGGGAAAAGAGGACGGATTGTGTTGAGCAAACAGGCCCCTGAGCTCAATGCTGTCCCTGGAGTCTGTGTCAGACCCCGAGGCAAGACGCTGCAATTGTTTCAGCACGGCTTTATTCCTCAAAACATATTGTCTTTGTGGCGGCAGAGAAAAAAAATTCTAATTTGAGGGCCTGTGAACGTATTGGCGTGTGCGTGTGTTGGACTACGGGGTGGTTGGGAAGCGTTTGATTATTCATATTAGCATGAGCCCTAGAAGGTGAAATACTTTTCCACTTCTGCTTATTCATTGTGACTGATAATCTTTGCTAATCCTTTCCTCCACTTCAAGGATCCTCTCGCCACATTCTGCGGCACCAAAGCAAACACTGGAATGACCCTCTACCGAAAGACAGAGGGATCCGACAAACCAGCTACAAAGCCAGGAATATGTGCCAAGAGCCTAATACAATGTATTCATCTATTTTAACCGTATGCATTTTTGTTCCCTCTGTTACATTAAAAATTTCCGCTTCAAAGACGGTATTAATGTTCAGCCATGCCCACAGGGACCAGGCGGCATGTTGCACTGGGACGTATTCAGGGCTGGAACGTCCCAGCATGCCGTTTGATGGTGTCACGAGGTTAGATAGGCAACGCTGTGGGCACGGGTTTAAGCTGTATTCCAGTGACTGTTTAAAAGGCGACCCCCAGCTCTTTTTGACTTAACCTTTTTTGGAAAGCACTGGACAAAAGCCATCGTTTCCTCTGAGATATCCTGTTAAAGCTATTCTGAAGCCGGCCGACCGTGGGCCTCCCTCAAAGAGACGGGTAACATTATTCAGCTTCCTCCTTCTGATCCTCGGCCTACAACAAACCATGTAATCCACAGCTCAGTGGCCAAAGAGAAAGAGTGGGCACAGAATGTCCCTGTCACATGCTGCAGATGGGACCGGTTGAGGAGCAACAGCGAAGAGTTCTCCTCCACAGGTTTGGGTCTGAGTTTTTGCCATTTTTAACATTTAAAATCAGGCGTGTGTATTTGCATTTACTGATAAATTATAAAAATAAAATATCTGAAAAGACAAATAAATTTCTCTGCTCTTTTTTTTAAATAAATTAAAAAATCTCTTATAAACCATCCCAACTGAGGGTCTCTGGCAAGCCCTGCCGTTCACCTGAAAATGACATAGGTCTTTGTTTGCCGTGAACCGGTGGGCTGGAGCCCCACAGACACAACATAGGGCCTGCATTAGCAACAGCCTGAAACAGGCTGGCCTGAGCCCTCAGCATAATTAACACCCCCAACAGTGTTATTAAATGGAATTGCCATCAATGGAGATAGTGACTAACCTAAGGAAAGAAGGGGAAGAAAATTCAAAATGCATATCTCAGGGGCAAACATGATAGGATTACAAAATGAGCAGCTTGCAAACTGTCTTGGCTTTGATGAAGAAAACATTTAATTATCCCCCAGTGGAAGAGATCCCCTATTGTTTAAAGCTAATTTGTCCCTTTTGGCTACTTCCTCGGCCCAAAGGCCTGTCAGTCTCATATTTCTATTCTGCTCCTGCTCTCTCAATATACTGTTTTTTAGACTTATTCAACAAATGCATTTTAGATTAAAAGAATATCCACATGATTCAAAACAGTCAATTACAAAGAAGGCCTCTTCTTTTTTTTTTTTTTACTATATAAAGCACACAAGTATATAAACCTTAAAGTTCCTATTATAGCAGGGGCATAATTTGATTTGTTTAAGTGCTACTTCAAGATCACGGACCTCAAGAGGAGATGAAAGAGACAGAGCCGCTCCCCCAAAAGGGATCAAGCAGGTCAATTTCCCTTCACTTTGTCCCAGCCAAGGGTTTGTATTCCCTTCTCTACAAAGGCCACCATTGGGCTGGACTATGGGCTTAGCCACCGAGAGTTAGCCCCGTTTCTTGACCACTTGATATCTTTGAATAATAGAAGGTAATAAGTGTCCTCAAAGCACGCCTCCCTTCTCTAAGAGAAACAAGACCAAATACTCCCTAAACTGACAAAAGAGCATCCAAACAGAAATGGATACAGAAAAAGTCTAAAACTATCAACACAAATCATCTGAGGGCAAGAAAAACACACTTTCGAGAAGGAGCGAAAGTCTGCCTGTGTGGTAAAGCAGGATTAAAAGTACATGGAGAACAAATAGAAAAAGTTTCTAGTATTTCTCAACACAACTAAAAAGACAGAACCTACCTTAACAGATTAAATAGCCAATATATTTGGTCTACGAGCACATTCTGCTCTCTGCTCCCCATTACACTGGCTTTCCTTTCTGATCATTTCTCATCACGATTTAACAATACATTCACATTAGCTTTGACAGTGAGCTCAGTTCACATTTAAATGCAATTTAAAAGAGGCACATATTTGCATAGTGAATTAAAATTAAGAGCTAATTATGCAAATAAATTATGGAGAGGAGCAAGGGGTTGGTTTGCACTTCGGTTTTTATCCCAATTTAGGAGACAATAGTCACTTGATAGTCCGAACGACATTGTACGCATTTTGCAGGAGACCCAAACAATGGTGTTAAATATTCAAGTGGTATTTAATTACCAAAAATTAGGAGCTTATAATTTACAAGGGCTGCTTCTTAAGTACAGCAAGACAAATTCCCTCCCAGAGGACTAAGGTTTTGTTCATATATATCCCCCTAATTCATTTAGCATCGTAAGAGGATAAATGTGAAATACACATAAAACACAGGCTTCCTCTGAACAAATGAAACACGTTTGCACAGTATGTTTTAATTGAGATGAGATGAATAGCCTTTTCATTTTCTTTTAACTGTTTTGATAATATTGTTGATTTTAGATCTATCATGAAGGTTTTCATCATTTTAAAATGTGTTAGAATGTGAGTAGGTTTTGCAATCTGTTGGTGAAACAAGACCCCACAGCCTTAACAAAGGGAAGCACTGTGAATGGTTAAAAACTCCACATCACTACACCTGACCATGCTGACAGAATACAATTTTAAGCTTAAGCAATAGATAAAACTAATGTGGAAAAAGATTTGAGGAAATTATTAACAAAAGACTTTTTGTCACCATAAAATGGACGTTACGTGTAATGACTAATCGATGTTTCTTTCGGTTGTTTTTGCAATTGTTATGCAGTTGCAATTTGCCTGAATACTAGTGGTGGCCAAAGTTCTACAAATGATATTATGTAAATATGTATTTTATAAAAGTAATAATTCAGATCATCATTCCAAACCACGAGCCAATGTTAGAGTGTCTCACCATGTCTGTACATTAAAGCTTGTCATGAATTACAAGATGATGTTAAAAAAAAAAAAAAGTGTTGAAAAAACATTCACATTCTTGAACAAATAATTGACTTCTCTTTTAGAATATAAAAGCCTTTAAATATTGAGCATTAACCATAATACAAGAGAAGTCTAAATGCAACAGAACTCAAGAGACATCCCAATGGCATGGAGAAAATGTTCAGCCTCCAGTAGGGGTCCTCCCACTAACAGCGAGAAGTGGAGGTGCCTGCTTTAAAGCAGAGCCAACAGCAGTCAGGTCTCTCTGTTTGTGTCATGTATGATTTCATATTGTAAATTCCCTCTCTTTAATTAGTAGGATTTTAATACCATGCTATTAGGAGGCAGGGGCCACAGATTCTGAGCTGGTAGATAACTTTTATGTCTGAAAGGTCTGTTGGCACGAAGGTATAATTAAAAATCATACAGTTAAGGATAAGTGCAGTCAGAAAGAGACAGGTTGAGTTTAAAATTAAATTGTCCAATTTAAGATTAAGAAGCAAATAAAAAAATGATTATCCCACACTGTGTGTTGGTCAAAAAAGTGTGTGTATATATATATATATACAGTAGCTAGCAACACAATTTGAAACTAAACTGTAAAAAAGTTTGCTTTTAATATGTATATATTAAATATATATATATATATATATATATATATATATATATATATATATATATATATATATATATATATATATATATAAGCAAACTTTTAATATATATATATACACACAAGTTTATATCATGCAATTCTGACTTTAGAGCTTGTAATTGCGAGTTTATATCACGCAATTCTGAGAAAAAAAAAGAAGTCAGAATTGCGAGATGTAAACTCATAATTGTGAGATAAATTTTATTTTATTCTGTTGCGGAAACAAGCTTCCATAATATAGAGAGAGGTATAAATAAATAGTGATATGAAAAAAAAAATTATCAGCTTGTACAAATAATTTGTAATTGTAAAAATAATTGAAATAATTGTAAAAATATTTTTTTAAATAATAACACACAAGTGCATACTATAAAACAACTACTTAAGCAAAAAGTGAATTTATACAGTGAATTTATAAAATAAAAGTATTTTTAATACTGCAGAAAATATATATTGCAGAATTATATATTTTCAAGAACTGTGCGATGATTTAAATAAATATTTTTTAAACATATATTTTTTTATCCTAAGCAGTGCAATACAAAAAGCCAATAGGAGTCCTGAATCTGGAATCACATGCATCTTTACTATTCATACCGGTAATTGACTACGGTCTGATGGAAAAGCTCCACAAACTTGATAAATGAATACTATTGTATAATTTTGTGGGACTGTGATTCGGTATCTTGCTTTATTTCCACCTTTACTGTGATCTATCTGCTGTCAAAAAGCTCTGATTATAAACATCTTTGCTCTGCATCATTGTTAACATGGCTCGTTCCTTGGCTAATTTCATAGGTTTACTTTCAGAAATGAATCCTCTTAATCAAACTCCCTCGTACTAACTCTATCAAAGGAAAGTGTTTCCGTTTATGAAACAAATTGCCTGATAATGAGGATAATCTTGCAAATATAAAAAAAGGGAGAGTGGGGGAAAAAGAAAAGCTTGTGCTGTTCTGCCACAAGGGTTGAGTTAATTTAAAACATTTATAGAAGGAAATGAGCGTCTCCATCAAACAGCCTTCCCCATTTACATCTCTTGCATATAAGTCAATTTGCGAGTGCCCTGTCTCATAAATCAATGCCAGTGGATGGCTGTGTTTATATCAACAGACACTGGTGCATACCTGGGAAAGACTGTTCATATCGATCATTTAAAACTGAATCGATACAAATAATGTGAGCAATTACACACGTCTCATGAAGACTAGTAACAATACAAGCTGTACAATTGTCACACACATTTGATAAAGAGCTCTTTGACTATGCAGCCCATATGAATCAGTGTTAGATGCGAGAGATATAAATGATAAAAGAAGGTGTAAGCAGAGTTCAGTCAACAAGTGCTCCCTTTGTTGAAGTACACCCTGCAGACACAGCAGGTGCAAAGCGGTCATGAGAGAGCTAGCAAAAACACACCACCTCACACAGGGAACTGGAAAATAATTTGCCGTCTTAGTCATAGAAGAGAAAAGTGCTGCAGGCTTTCTCTGTCAATTCCACTCCTTTGGGTCAAACAAACAGCCTTCCCAGAGCCAGCTCAAAGGCTAGTGTCTGGTCAGCCAAGCTGAAAATGTCTGTTGTCCTGTGCCGCAATGTAGCATTTCATCTACCAGCTGTTTGCTCTTTGTCAGTGACAAAGAGTTGTAGTATGAGGAAGCATCATATTTATTGAGCAGATAACCCCAGTGTTCTCACAGGCCTCTTTCATCCTGCCACAACAGAGCGGCTTTGTTACTTTTTCATCAATTCAGATTCACAAATGTGTGTTGTAGAAACAATCCCTGAGGGGGGAAGGACAGCACAAAAAAAAAGGATGTGAAAAAAAGTTATGTCTTGTGAGCAGTGAACCAAAGGTTCTTGTTCAGAGTATGCAAGCGGCGAAAAGAAAACTTGTGTGATCTTAAGGGCAATTAAAGTCTCATACGGTGAGCTTTTACCTATCGAAATGAATATATGTGAAGTTAAGGCAACAGGGACTTGAAGGGGTCTTTTAAAAGTATCTTGTGCCAAAAGACATTTTTTATGTTATGATCTGCTGGCTGTACACATTTTTTTTTTACAATTCTTTTTTTATCCCAAGCACTGCAAAACAAAAAGCCATTAAAGTCCTGAATCTAGATTAACACGCATTTTTACTATCCATACTATTCATAATTAACAGTTTGACGGAAAGGAATGAATAAACTTTTTGCTGACAAAAGGCAAATGCAGAATTTATGTGAAACTGGACACAAATAACTGGTATAATTTCCAAATAATATGGATAAAGTCCAAATAAAATGATCAAATTAATGTGTCAGATTAATTTACAGATCAAACAAAACAACGTTTTGAGTGATTCAATGTAACACAATGTTAAATAGGAATGTGTTTTGAGTATTAAAGCATCTCCACTGTCAGAATAAGTTAGCCTTAAAATGATAGCACAGCTTAATATGTAAATACAGGCAGTGGGTTTTGGTCTTTTATTTTATGAGGTTTGCATCTTAAACAACATCATAACTTAACACATTATTTTAGCTTAAATGTTTTTAATTACTTCTGATATTTTTGATGTGGGAGAGAACATGAAAGGTCGGCTTACTGCATCATCCTAATACTTAGTTTGCATTATCAAACTGACTCCTACATTTTGAGCTGACACTCTTGATGTCGCTTGGCAATTAATTTTTCCATTAACAGTGAACTATTTGGCAAATTGGCAGCCAAGCAAACAGATCAAAGTGGCGGACACTACAAGACAACTTTAACAAACGAAAGAAAAAAAAAAATGAGAGAGCATCAACTGCTAATGATAGATTATAAATCATATTATCTCTCAGGCAGGACAACGTGGTTAATTAAAACAGGCAAGATGAAATCATATGCATATTTGCAAATGCAGCACTTTTTTTTTATGATTATGCATTTACATAATATAATGGTCTTCTTCAAATTCTTTTCTAATTATTTTAGTGAGTCCCATTAGTCATTTGGGCTAATGCACGCTCTAGATTGAGATGATGCCTTAAGGGTGACACCCTGATTTTCCAAGTTTTCACTTTTTTTGAAGACCAGCATTAAACATGCATTTTTAATTTTCCAAAATGTATAATTGAAAACTGTGCATCTACAAACAAGCTAAAAAAAAAAAAGTCATGACGCAGGATTAGTCAGATTCAACAACACTGAAAATACTTTTGGAAAAAAATATGATTATACAATGCAGCGAAACACATGTATGTACAGTCTTATAAGAGGCCCGTTTGCTGTGTTCCCGCCATACAGGACACAATGAAGTTAGCTTTCCCTTTCAGAGCCCCCAAGAGCTACGCATCCTTCCCTTCAGCCCTTTCTCCTTTTTTTTCTGTTGGCTAAGGGCCCTCTCAGGCAGTGGCAGCGGGGGTGGCGGGCCGCCACGCGCTGAAAGCCCCCCAGCTCAGAGAGCAGCATGTCCCCCAGGCCATAGGCTTGCCTCCAGGGGCTCCGAGAGAAAAAGTGAAACCAATAGTTTATCCTCTAGCAGCAGGGCCTGCAGCACGCTCCAAGGGGGGGCATTGTAGCACATTACCAAGACAATGCTGCCATATGGGGAACAGAAGGAACTCCAACTTGCAGCCCACCAAAAGCAAGGCAAACAACCCAGCCTGATATGCAGAGAGTGGTCATTTTGGGTTAGCTGTTTTTAACATAACAACAGAATGAAACAGAGGAGTCATTTTGTTGCCATTAAGACTTATTATCTGGGGGGGTCACAAATTCATAGGCCTCAACAGTATAACTGGCGAATAGGTTAGGGGCCCAGACTGTGTAAATGACAATAGAGCTTTGGTTACATTGGGCTTTAAATCCAATCTTAAATCCTATCTAGAGAAGACATTTCTCTCCTTTTCATCCTCGGCGAAAATAAGCTTAAAAGGTACAAAGAAGAGGAAATGAATACATGTGATATTGTCTGATTTAATGGGACACTTTTCTTCAGTTTGCAGCTGCCTTGTACAGTCTTGTCATGATATGGACGGAGTGGAGAAGGAACAGAGCAAATCATGATTGTGTTGCTAATGCTAATAATGTAATCATTTTAAGCAGAAAAAAAACTAAAAAACAAAGATTGAATTTAGTTAAACAAGCTGATTTAATAATATAACAATGACTGTTAAGCAAATTCTTACATTGTTTAAATTAGTACATTTTTAGCTAACTGTGATTTGCATATATGTACATTTCTGAAATACATAACTTAGTTACCCTCTGATAACAGATCACTCTAAATTGTAATGTGGACTTTTTTGCAAAGCTGCTTTGAAATGATGTGTATTGTGAAATGCGCTATACAAGTAAATGTGAATTTAATTGAATTGTTATTATTATTATACTCAAAATATGTAATTAATAAAATAACACTCTGCTATTAAAAAAGTAGCCTAACTATAAATAAAAAAAATTATTTAGCAAAACAACTACATAAGACAGATAATGATTAGATTATAAAATAATTTATAATCATATCTGCATTTTACTATCAGAAAATATAATTAACGATTTTGTCATTTTCAAGCCAAAAAAAAAAAAAGGTTTATCCATTACAGTTGGGCAGGAGGATAAAAGGAGGTTCAGTCATTAGTTTCCAAGCTGTCAATAATTATTGGTCCATCTGTAAGACAAAAAAAGGACTCTTCTTATAATCTCCCTCATGATGGTTTGAAAACACTATAAACTCCAGGAAAGAACTGCGGAATATATTGATCCCCAAGACAAATGCTCCTTAGAATGTTTACAGTCTAATTTGTTTTAATGATTTCCTTCCCTCCTAAGGATCATCCAGGGTCTAGGGTGCCATACAAAGAATAAGTAAATAAAAGTAATCAGCAAGCAAATGACTAAATGACTTAAGACATTCTGAAATATGAATACATTTTCCATAATGTTTGTCAAATTCTCTATGTAATATATCACAAATATATAATAACACATCATTTTGGCTACTGATCAGGCTTTCATTTCATTTCTAGACAAAAAAAAAAAAAAAATGTATTAAAGATTTGTGTTTCCTTTCAGGGTGGTGTGAATGGCCAACCGCAGAATTCTTGGTCTGAAAATCTCTTCACCTGTTTAACATCCCTCCTTCTAATGCACCAACATCTTCAGTTGACAAACAGCTGAGGATTAGCCTGAGTCCATGTTCTTTTTACTAGCAATTCTTACTTTTTTTTATCATTGAAAGCAATGAGCCAATCTGCAATTTATGCCAGCCCGAGCACTATGAGTGTATTCAGAACCTGGTCTCACAAAGCCAATCTCCTGCTAAGGAGCAGCGATAATGTAATAATGCCTCACTGATGTGCGGCCAGTAATGGAGCTGAACACCTCGCATTCATCTAACACTACCTGATCATTACTTGAACAGAATAATACATTACTCCTGCAAATAACTCAGAGTCTGCAACTCCATCTCCTAAATGTGCACTTCTTTATTGTGATGGGAGGGGAAAGCTTCTGTCTGTGTCTGTGTGTGTGTGTGTGTGTGTGTGTGTGTGTGTGTGTGTGTGTGTGTGTGTGTGTGTGTGCACACTATAGAAGATACAGACTGAAAGAGATATTATGCATTTAGTATTTATTTGCTGCAAAATATATGATATCTCATTAAATCCATGTCTAAAAGCTAACTGCGCAAAAAGCTTTTTCTCATTATTATAATATGTATTTACAATAATCATCATAACGATAATAATTAGGAAGAAATGAAAAAACTTAAGCAAGAAACAAAAACGTGAAAAAAATACCAACCCCTTCAAAATAATTTGTAGCCTACTGTCTAAATGACATATTACATAAAATGAATTCCCATTTTCATTTGGACTACTCATATAAGGGCGTAACTATTAATATAATATAATATAATATAATATAATATAATATAATATAATATAATATAATATAACAATATAAAATCATATACAGAAAAATAGAAAACACTATAATAATTAGGTTTTAATCAGAAAACAAATGTAAGGCCAGAAGGTTGAAAGCTGTTACGCCTGAAATACAAGATGGATTAGCCATTAACTGTATTTCCCACATGACAGGCAAACTAACCTCAAAACAGAGACAAGCTACCGGCACAAGACATCAGCTGACGAAACTAAAAAACAGAGAGGGTTTATTTAGTCTCTCTATTGCTCTGCATTTAACCCACATCATACAATATCGCAAAGTGCAAACAGTTTTTAATAACCAGAGGGTGTCAGGCTGCATCAGGAGGGCAGTCGACTGCTGCAGCATAACCAAATGTTACTGAGGAAAACAGCATGTCACAGTGCCGTTTGACATGGTGAAATGAGATTAGATGGAATTCATTTCTAAGTGGAGAAAATTACAGGCCTACTCGTGCTCCCTGCACTCTGGCCCACCCCTCCTCGCCCCACAACAGAAGCAGTCAGGCATGAAAGCTGACATGCTCGTGGAATGACCTGACCGCTACTGCCACAACCGTTACTACAGGAGTAAACTGTATTGTTTTAAGCTCTGGGAGATATGGCGGAGGATTGCATGAATGCACTGTTCAGGTATGAACGGGCTAAAAATTGAAATATATTATTTAAATGTTATTTAAATATTCAAATATTATCATACATGGCATTTTCAATGATGTTCTATTGCAGCTGTTTGACTGGAGCACCATGAATGCGCATTCAGAAAAAAATATCACGTCAAAATATATCGCTATACAAAAATGCAACAATATTTATTGTGGATAGCGACAATGTGTTTGTGTATAGTTCACCCAAAATGAATGTTTAGACAGATTTAATTTAGCATCAGATATGGTAAACCCAGAAGGTCACACATTTGAGCTTCCATGTTTATTGATTAAATAGATAATAAGTTAAAAAAAAAAGTTCAGGATTTAATGAAATATAATATCTAAAACTTGTTAAATGTGTGTAGTCAGGGATAGAGTGCAAGCAAATGTGTCTAATATAATTCTGTATATTCTGTATATTGCTGTTCTGGTGTCACCATTGCCCTGTGCATGGAGGAGAAAGACCAAGTCCAAGCAAATTCAGTATTGATTATTATATGTCTTAGGAGTCATAATAAAAAAATAAAAAAACATTTTTACTCTATTTTGGCTTAAAAATATTGTGAGAGAATCATATTGTGAGATCAGCATTGTGCATCAAACCAAATCAATAGTCACATGAGTGTATTGTTACACCCCTATGCAATTTAAGTCCAGTACATTTAGTTAATTCACAATTTTTTGGGGGCTATGCTCCGATATTTTAAATCTCCCAAGGAGACCTTGACCTCCTTGGAATTTAAATTCATGTCTCAGTAATGCTCAAGCATTAAAATGACACCTTATGAAAGGGCCCCCGATCTTTCCCGAGCTAAGAAAAAAAGAAGTGTCAGCCTCCCACAGGGAGGGGTCTGCTTGAAGGTGAGAAGGTTAGCAAGTCTTCTTGGCCACACAGATCTTGGCCTTAGAGAGGCTGCCATAATGAATGCTAATTATATAGCCATCTGTGAGGTGGGCTGTGTTATGTAGACACCTGTTCATTAAGACGACAGAAGATTTTTGGAAAAACTTTCTCCTTTTTTTCTTTCCACAAGAGCTTAAGAGAGAACGATGAATGTCGTGAGCTATTGTGTAGTTAAATGGATTATAAAAATCAATCTTCCGGCTATAAAAAATACTAAATCCTGATAAAACGTCTGCTTTTGCAACTAGAATAAACATAACAAAACAAGTCTGACTGATGTCCTCATTTAAACGATTCATCCTAAAACAGAACTTGCCTGGACAGCAGGTGATTGATTTTTTTCTGTAATACCTTTACAAGTTTTGGGCCTCATTGGGCTAACCACATTAGGTGGAGGAGTTGAAGAGGAAGCCAATAAAATCCTCATGGATGTTTGCGCACTAGGATTGGAGTCTGTCAATTGACTGCCCCTAAGAGGTGATTTGCCATTACTGAGCCATAGGAAACAAATGAGGCCATTTCCTCTGCCAGCATCCCATCTGAGCTGTCAATACACACTCACACATGGCAAGAAGCTGAGAGAAAACCTTTCCATCCCAGTCAGAGGTGGACTAGTCGCTTCTCTTCAAAGGAGCAAAAGAATAAATGCTTAATACTGCTTCATTTTCATGTTAGAGTTTTCTTTCAAACCAGTATTTCTCAAGATTTCACATAATCGGGCTCTGTTTTTATTTAAATCCTTTATTTCAGTGTACAAATGTTGAATAAAAAAAATGCAGAGAAAAATCCATGCATGCGGCATTTGCATGTTTGCTAAAAAAATTATAATTTGTTTAAAATTTAATTTAGATTTTCTTTTTTTTCTTTTTTATCATATAAAACATGATTTTTATTTTTATATTTCAAAAAGATAATTCCTTCTTAAGCTGATATTCCTAGCCAAACATATCCTTTACTTACTGGGATAAGGTAGGCGGTATTAAGCTGTTAAATCTCTAAATCAGTAGGATATGCACAGCTAAAGTGATAACATCATCTTTAAAACTAAAGTGGTTCAAATCTCGTTCATATCAGCGTTAAAAACATCTCAAATACAGACAGCTCCAACTGGATAGAATGTGTTAAACTAGATGAACTGGAGGCATGAAAAACAAGCATTTAGCTTTAAATCCAGTTGATTTTTAGATGCGTTTATCTGTCTTAATGCCTTCGTCTCAGATTTAAGAGGCTGAAGATGCCTAAATGTCACATAATTCAAGATGTTAGCTTATGACTGCTCAGTTTCAAATTACCCCAGCATGTGATTCAAAACAGAAAACATGCTAAAGCAACCCAATTACAGCACTGATTTATTGATTTTACAGAGTGAGATGAGGTTAAGTTGATGACAGGCTCTTTGACATATCATTGCCGCACTTCAAATTAAGTGCTAAAGGACTATATTTCACAGAGATCACGTGTGTGACGATTCCCAATAAGGATAAATTTTCCAAAAAGGGTTTGGAAAACAGCAAATCGCCTTAACTCTGACTAAATAACTTGCTCACAAAATACATCACCCGACCTGGTTATGCTGATACGTTGAATTAAATTTGACCAACATGCAAATATCTGACCTTTACAATAATAATGCAATGCAGAGAGAGCAACAAATACAACTGGAAAAATAGACCATTCTGTCATACAATCCCACAGCAGATTACAAAAATAGGTTATAACGTCTGCCACCACATGCAAAAAAAAAAAAGTCACTGATTCTAACATATGTTCAGGTGAATTGAGTCCTCAGGCTCCAATCTGCCTTTTCCAGATCTCAAAGACAAATTGAAGGGGCCATCTCTCTCATTAAAAAGTCTAAATAACCGCCATATGCATTGCTATTATTAGAGGGGTAACAGAACACTTCCCATTTTCAAAGTTAAATTATCAAGTATAACCTTAATTGGTGAGAAGCGTTGTTTAGTGGATAGCATCAAGAGGACACCGAGAAGATAATTCAACAGATGGCTTAGTCTTATGACTTGTGTTAACACCTTCGATGTTTAATGAAGTGATAATTGCTTTTCTAATATATAATGGGACTACCAGAATACCAGCAGTAATGCAAACAGATTAACGCACTGAAGACAGATAAACACACATGGTATTCAATGTCACTGTTAAGTAGCATGAAAAACAAAACAAGGTGGGGGACACAAAGAGCGGTCACACTGAGAAGCACATAAACAATAAGGCTGAAGTTTCTATTCACTTCCAGCGGCATTCTGGCCTCAAATGCTAGGGAGATTAGACCGAGCACAAGATGACATGAGAGGAGGGGGAAAAAAAGAGAGCGAGGGGACTCCTTTATCCTTGTCTGCTAAAATCTCAAAGGAACGGGGAAGACATGTTGGACCTCCCCGAGATCATTCAACTCTAAAAGCGAGCTGAAGGAGGATGGCGAATTAAAGTTGCTCAGTTAAAGAGGAAGCTATAAGTTTAGCATGTTAATAGTATGTTTACTTTGAGGACCTGCCTCAATAACCATTACATACATTTATGAGGTCTATTCCATGTGATACTTCAGTACAAAAAAAAAAATCACAATGCCATATAAAAACCCAAACAAATTATCTGGAACTATAAAATGTATCCATATAGTATTATGGAGAATAATCTACGTACTAGATATGTTTATGCCCTTGAATATTTTCAGATCACTGGAATTGCTAGCTATATAGGTTGATGAACTACAACACAGCTAATAAATAACTGTAAATTGAAAGTTTTTATATTAATTTGTTTCCTTACCTCTCGCATTAGGAAACAGCATTTGCCTTTGAATGCCATTTCAGGAAAAAGAAGAAAAGTCCATTGTTAACGGTCCAGCTCATTCCAACAGATACTGAAAATGCAGATAACATTGAAAGGTAAACAAAAGGTCCTAAGTCATCAACCCAATTTTCTGACTTCACTGGTTACATTTACAATATTTTTAAATTGATACTTTATTATTCTCAACAACAAAAAAATGCTACAACTATAAGTCAGCCATCTTGGTGCTACAAGTGTTGAATAACTGACAAATGATCAGAATACAGAATAGTTTGTACAGAATAGTTGTACAAAATCTTTCAAACAGTAGATAAAGAAGTGAAATATAAGGATTTACAGTTCTCAGAGCATTTTATATTTAAATTCAGCTACCACAATAAAAAACGTTATTTAACTTTCTTTAAGAAAATGGTCAATATAAAACAAAATTATTTTAAATATTGGTAATCCTTAATATAGGCACTCATGATAAATTGAATGAGACTAAACTGTAATCCACCACAGAACTCTATAGCCTATAATCATCCACATTTTAATTTTAAAATGTATAAGACAGGCAATACTGTAAATGTACCATTAATATTATTATATAGTAAACTCTAAATAAACTCTACAAGTTATTTATATTTAACAGAGAGATCCTTTTATAAAATATACCTCTGTAAAATAGTGATACTCCTATCATTGTCTTTTCTTACGCCAGTAATGCCACCTGTGCAAACTGCGGTTTATTAAATTAAGTGCTTTTTAAGGTCAATATACTTTCCTAATAGCTTGTCACTTTTTATCACCATGGGTTTAGCTGTACCTTGATCCCCCACCCCCCCCCCCCCCCCCCATTCAGTAATTGTGCTCAACTCTGTCAGAGCTAATAGGCTCACCCTGTAATGTTTTTCAAATTTCAGCGTAGACCGAGCAAGTAATGCTTTGCATGCTTAAAATCCATTTCCAGTAGTAAGTGCAATTTCCGTACAGTTTGTTGCTGTTTAATGAAGTGAAATCTTGTTTGTATTCATCCCCATTTCACAAGAAAAGCCACTGGAGCATAAGTGTCAGAATTAAAACAAATTAAAATTAAGGCTCCCGCTATCTTCAGCCGAACACAAATCCACTATTCAACTGAAACACGGAGCCTTTGCATTAAATGCATTAAGAAAATTTAAAGACCTGCTTTCCACTATTTAAATGCAACCAGTACTTTTATTATTATTCTATTATCGGAACTATTTAAGCAGCTTTAATGATAGAACATGCAAATGGTGTGGAGTAGAGAAAATGGCTAACATTTATTTATCCTGGCTGTTCCCATGTCTTGTTGGTGCCATTAGAACAGCTCGCTGCATCCCATTCGCTCCCATTATCTCAGCTATCAGCGAAGCCCAACCAGATTCAAGCAGGGCCATAAATACTTCCCCTGGACCACATACGGCTTCCACATCATCTCCCAGGCACAGCTTAATGACAGGGAAAAAACACAATGGGTTTTTGCTCTCTTTTCCACCCTTCCTTCTCGTGCATTTCATATCGATGGCACAAAACGTGTACAGAGGCAGCAACAAAGTTACATGTAGTTAAAAAGGTACATTAAACCATCATTTCCAAATTCTCTGACATGATTGATGGATGTAATCATGGTGCCCTAATGCACAATTCAGGCATCTATGTTTTACAACACCAGGGTAACAGACCAGAAGGTACATAGGGAATGAAATAGCACTAGAGGAAAAAGAGAGAGAGGGTGGGGGGTGGGGGGGGACTGCTGGCATCAACAAAGCAGAGCTGGACATACAGGACGCTTTAAATGGTGAGTCTAGGAGTATGAATTTCTTCATTATAGTTAATTAATCTAGGAAAATGATATTTGATGTGTTAAATGTCTTCTAGACAATTAGACATCACAATGAGCCTCATTAAAGCTCACTGGAAGATGGCATTACAAAAGCACTCAGGTATGGCTCCCAAATGGAGGTCAAATAAACGGTCAGTGAAAGGGCACTGTTAAGAGATCATTAATGGGACAGGTCACAGGAAAAATAAAAAAATAAAAAGGTTGTTGTTTGCCAGTGTTGGGAAGTAACCAAATGTAGCCGACACTACTAAACTAACAACACTTGTTGTGAAAATAATTCGGCTGTTTTTAAGAAGCTTATCAAGTTAACCAGGTAGGGGGAGCGCGGGGCACAACGTAACACGGGGCTAGTTGTAACACGCTTGTTTTAAATACTTCCGCACATGCTTGGATGACGAAACTTTGTGTATTTACTAGTTGCCATATCAACACTATATAGAAAAAAAAATTCCGCCAAAATTATTTTTTTTTTTGGAAGATATCCATAGACATTTATTAAACCATAGCAAAAGTAAATTTCTTACTTAAGTTAATTTTTCATCTCTATTTTTTGTGTTTATTTAAAATAAGACAAATATGATATTATTTTAATCTCCAAGATGTTATTTAACAGTTGAGATAGTTATTTAATGCTTCGCTAACTAGCAGAAGACACTAGCAGGGTTTAAATCCCAGTTGTGCAGGCGGGGCATGTTGTAACACTGCGTTACAATGTGCCCCTATTAGAAATATGCTATTATATTCTATACTTTTATTAATTTTATTGAGAAAACGTGAGAAAAAGGTGAATAAAGAGTCAATGTTCAGAAATTACTAATTATTTATTTGTTTTGAACTATGTTGTATAGCTGTGTTTTCATGTGTTCGTAGTCAAAACTCAAAAATGAGTTTATATTTAATTATTAAAAATTGCCATTATTTTACATGAAAAAGTTTTTTAATTGTATTTTATTTAGAAAATATTTTAGTTTGTTTTGTATTTTTTTTTATTAGATCAGATAACATTTTAAGCTGTCTTATGTTATGTTACAATGTGCCCCACACATGTTACAATGTACCCCACCTATGGGGCATGTTGTCACATTTCACTTCCATTCTTTCGGGGTAGGCTATATCAAGAAAAAGGTATATACTGTATTAATAAAACAAAAACACATAATTGTACTAGACATGTGGGAAAATAATGTGGGAAAAAATAAATACTCTAAACCATAAGTAGATTTACACAAACCCCGCTCTCCCCTACATTTTACTAAAGAGTGATCTCTACTCTTTTTTACTGGGACACAAGCCCCTGTAAAATATTACTGATAAATCCTTGTCTATTGGTGGAAATTACTTGCTAATTATTTTCCTTAATATTTCAGCAATCAATCTTGTTTTCTATCAGCTGTTTAGTGATTCAGGAATTAATAAATGCATCAAATAGGTCAAATGGTTTCGCAAAAAGGTAGGCTAAATAGTGTGCGATTCAGTTGGATTCAGTCGCACAGATCACTCTTGCAATGAATCATTTATTTAAATGAATCGGGATTGCAAGACAGAAAACAAAAATAGCAAACAAAACGCGCAAATGCCTTCTATCGTTCGTGTGTCAACGATGAAGCAGCTCTTTATTACAAACGCAGCTTGTGAACGAGCAACACGTTCTGATTCCTACTGTAGGTAAAGACTATTTATCAATTTATCCAAAAGAGTATTGGACATGTGCTCCAGTATTTATGAAATGCTAGAATGGTGCTGATCGATTTCATAATACAATATTTAAACTAATATTACATCAAAATATATTACTCATATAATGTCAATAAATGTTCTTGTGTTTTACATTTTGATCATCAACCGCGCACACTGGTGGCAAGACTCGCAATAATGTTTAACAATGCCATCGCCAACTCCCGCCTCAACATTATGATTTAGTTGCTTCCCAGCGGTTAAAAAACAACTGTTGTTTCTAACGTCTGAGCTAACAACGAAGTCCCTTTCGGCTAATAATCAAATGTGCTCACCTCAACGACATACAATTTATCTCGTAGCGTTGGAAAGTCCGATTCATTCTAGTGAATCAGTTCAATCTAAAAATGGACCTCTCTCTCTCTTTCTCGATCGCTCGCTCTAGCTTTCATACGAAGCGCTGAAAATTCAAATGAATTATAATTTTCTGCGATTAATTCCAGTGAATCGGTTCATCCAAAACGGTCCTCTTTCTCATGTGAAATATTAGAACGTTAACTTCACAACATTCTATTGAATCAGTTCATCACAAATGGTCAAATGGTTCTCTCTCGTATGTTACGTTGGAAATGTTCGATTCATTCTAGGTGGTTTACGTAAATGAACAATTAAAAATGATTCGCCAATTTGACTCGCTTTTATACTCAATGTAGGCTACCATATTTTGCAAATTATTGTTTGTTGAATTTAGATCAAGTTGGATTCGGTCAATCTAAGAGCTACCTTTATGAAAAGAAAATATATTTCCATATGAATGCTCAAAATGGTTTAACAGTAGCCTATATTTGAAAATATACATAATATAGGCCTAATGTATTAATATCTCAATATATTGAATAACACATTAGGAATTGCCGCTTTTCATATATTGATAAATATGTGACAATATATTTAATAATAGGGCCTATATCATAATTAATTTATATTCAGTAATACATTTCATGATATATAGATGAATATGTAATCAGATATGGTATGTGTAATATATTGCAGATATATATTTGCTCATGCAGCATATACACACATACATAGAGAAATATATAATGTAATATATTTCTTATATTTTTTAATTATTCACATTATAATTGTTTCATATTTTCAAGCTAGTTAATAAAAGCACAAGCACACCAGCATGTATTTAAGCAAAGTATTTAACCAAGAGACTATCACTGTGCAGAGGAGTGCACCGCCATTACTTTTCAATAGTAGCCTAAGTATAGTCTTAATGGTGTTCGGCCAATCGTCGATCTAACCAAAGGCTCTCTTCTGCACAATGGTAACCCACGAAAGCTCAGACATACCATAAACCCTTTTAAATTCCAAAATAATAGAACATTAAACACTAACAGATCTCCCCCTATATTAATACTGAGCAAAACACATTAAATAACACTTAATTTTAACATTTGCTCTCCTTTAACAGTCAGAAGCAAAGCATGCTGGGAACTAGAAATCTGTTGTAAATCATTCCATGAATGTGTGTATATGTGTGAACATATTCACATTGATATTGCAATATGTCACAACATTTATGTGCAATATATGTACACAATAAAGGACAAAACTTTGTGAATATTACATGTAATGCTATTTTTGTCTTCATTTATAAATATTTTATATGAATTAATATATACCCATACATGGTCAATGCATATATATAACACTTCCAAAATATGGAAATGTATTGTAATATATTGCATTAGTATATTCCCATATATTTTTGTTCCGTAAGGGTACTTCATTCAAAACAGCTTGTTATTGTTTATGTACCTGCAAGAGTACAGTTGATTCATTTATAAATTATATAATTGGATATATTTTATGTATAAAAACATATTACTCCCTTAATAACTTCAAGCTACTTTTTGTTTTTAGCTTGTAGCCTAAATGGCTGTAGTTTAACTATTTCAAATTATAAGTTTGTAGCTTGGCAAGCTACGGTTTCTATGCAGCTTCCCCAACAATTGTGTTTACTAAGATCACTAAGAAAAACATTTCTTTGCTATTAATGGATTATGTGAAATCTGTCCAGGAGCTTTAGCAAACACTTAAGCTTTGTAATGACAGGATTTGGGGGATTTGCTAAGATAGATGTCATACAAACACTGGAAACACTTTCATTAGATAGGGGTGAAGAAGTAGGGAAGGAGACATGGATCTTGACCTTTTTGAGGATTATTTGGCCCCTTGTGCACCACAGGGGAAAATACACGGTAAACACACTGAGGTCGTAGCCCTGCATTAATTTACCTCCCGTGGCAACACTCATAGGTATGCTCAAAAACATAAAACAACACAAAACAATCATTGGTGCATCTCATTCGAAGCTTTCCATCAATCCACATTTGTTTTGCCGGCTGATGCACATCATCCTCACACAGGAAAATCATGCACTATGACTCCCGTGTGTCTGAGTGTCACAGGTCTAAAAGATACTCAATGACAAGTCTGAGCTTGTCACTCAAGCAGCGCTGTGGCACAATGTCATGTGTTTGTTTGGGTAATGCTTGAGAGGCGTATCTAACGCCACCCTCTAAAATGCGCTCAGGTGTTGAGGACTGTACACATTAAGGCCATGAGCCTTCCTCTTCCTCGACCCAAAGACCCTGACACAGAGGACAAAGTGTGTGCCTCATTTCCTGCTCCTAATCAATGTTTACACCCATTGGCGTGGCGACAAGCACGTAGGGGTGCATATAAATCACCAGCTGACGGCGCTGTGCAAAGCATCAAGAGATCTGGCGCTTCTCTTTTCCTCTCTCTCACCCCTTTTTACTGCTTATCTGTTTCAGTGGTGACTCTCTCTCTCTTTCTCTCTCTCTCTCTCTAATGGGTGCAGTGGAATTACAGCTAATTACGGATGTAAATGGACCCGAAGAGTGACAAAGAGCCTGCTTGTAATTCCACTCTAAATTGTCTCTTACCTCAGCAGAAAATTTATCACAGGAGACAATGTCAACTTTTACAGGGAAGGGCTATTTGCATTTGCGCATTCATTAGCGGGGCATGATCACAGAGCTGGCAGTAATGGCAGGAGAAATGCTGCCCACCCGCTCCCCACCAAGGCACCTGATAGGGGATAATCTGATAAGTTCCCCCTCAACAGCCTGCCCCCGACTCAAAGGGAGCAGTAGGATATTATGGGATGGGCGGAGAGGGATCTGACACAAATGCCTGATGTTCTGACAGCCTCTGAAAGCCAAAGCGAAGCACTGTGTAATCACATTCCATTTTACATGGCAAAAGACCAGTGAGCACAGCGCCACACAAACAGACACCGAAAGGCTGAGCACAGTCATACCCAGATCCGAGATCCATGCGGAAAAAAGACGCTCCCTACCGCGTTTCTAGACGGAGCGCGCGGTGACTGGTGCGACAGGGAACCTTGTTGTGATTTATGTTGCTTTAGATATGACTGCTACTTACGCAGTAGCAAGACATCGATCTGACAAAGCAAAGCAAACAATAAAGAGGGAAGGAAGATGATGTGCTTAGTGAAGTGAAGAAATGGAAAGTGTACCTATAAGAGCTAATTATCTGCACACATAATTCTTCAGGTTAAGACAGGGGGCTTGAATGCAGGCCAGCAGGCTTGGGTTCTGGGAGATGACTGTGTCAAAGGGCAGGAATGAAAGGGGGGAACTGTGTAGACCCCGGCCAAACAGGCAAAAATGCATTACGGCACAAACTGTCATCTAAATCACAATATATACACGGCTCTTGATTTTTTTGCGAACCTATGAGGAGATGTGCACCAGCCTATTATTTTCCAAAGTGACTTTCCTTGCATTCAAGTTATACATTTTATCAGTTCATGCATTCCCTATGACCAAACCCATTACATTACATTGCTAGCATCATGCCAATTGATTGGAAGACAGGTGCGAATTACAGTTACAAAGTTTAATCGTAGGAGGTTTCTATAAGTTAACCTTAATCCCAAATAAACAATCAGTAATAAATTAAAAGAGGCTTTGAAATAAGAGAGCTGGCAATAATAAAAGCTGCCGCAGGAACCTACAACTTTTACAGCGCTCTATAACAATCATTGAGTGGGTTCACAACCCACAGTATGAATACAGATAGCCCATTACAACCCAACCTCCAAAGGCAGTGGAAAAAAAACACATTATTCGCTATGATTATATCCTATCTTTTGGATTCATTCCTTGCTATAACTGTTTGGAGGTTTTAATTAGATGTACACTCTGGGCGGTTAGCATTGTGTCGTTAATAACAGCATATAAAAGCAACGGAAGACAACCGCTGACACTTTTAATAGTTGGAGAAACAAGATACAATATGCCAGTGGTGCCAGGAACAGCTCTACACTTCATGAGAGCAAGAATACATCAAAAGCACAGAAATTTGCACAACATAAAGGAGGTACAAGGTCAATTGAAGATTACTAGATTCTGTCAGGATGTTCCATAACAGGTGATACACATAATGATATCACCTTACAACCATGAAAGACTGACTTACATTCTTAAACATCCTTCAGCATAATTCTGGTACCATTATTTTTAAATGAATGCTCTAAATCAATTGAATTACAGTATAACTGTTTGAGTGGATGAGGGGGAAGATGTTAGCTAGCTTATTACATGGAATGTTTGCTATTTGTTCGTTCACTATTTTTTTTGCATTTGTATGATTTATGTAACTCATGAATTCATACATTCTGAGAACACTGAATGCCCACATTAACAAGGACTTGCATTCTGGGAAAAGATCCAGTAGAACATTGGCAGCAAGTTTACCGGGACATGTCCTGGCACTACAGTGGAGTGCTAAACAGTGTTTATTTTCTCTACTCACAATTGCACCACGATTTCTATGTTAAAATGTTAAAATGCTCATAGTATATATGACACATTTTAAATGACTTTTTAGTCATTTTAACATTATAAGTACTACTATTTATTCAATGTAAATTGTAAAATATGTCCATTGACTACCATGCAAAATATTTTTTAATGCGTTTCAAAGAAGTATCTCACCAAGGCTGCATTTTTTGATCAAAAATACAGTAAATACAGTGGTATTGTAAAATATTATTACAATTTAAAATAACTGCTTAAAATGTAATGTATTCCTGTGATGGCAAAGCTGTGTTTTCAGCATCATTACTCCAGTCTTCAGTGTCACATGATCCTTCAGAAATGATTCTAATATGCTGATTTGATTCTCAACAAGCATTTCTTTTTATTATCAATGTTAAAAACAGTTGTGGTGCTTAATATTTTTGTGGAAACCATGATACAATTTTTTCAGGATTCTTTAGAAAGTTCATATGAACAGCATTTATTTGACACAGAAATATTTTATACATTATACATTTAAACATTATAAATGTCTTTACTATCACTTTTGATCAAATTAATGCATCCTTGTTAAATAAATGTATTCACTTCTAAAAAATACGCACAAATTATATACTCACACAGTATATATTCACACAATATAAATAATCTATTTGACAATGTACGTTACAAAATATGTCAAATTAATTGCTTATACTGTATATTCAAACAGCATATATTCACTATTTATTAATGTACATTATAAAATAAAAATCCATGCAAATGCTGATTCAAATGCTTATATATATTTAGCTTATAAAAGCATTTATATAAATATATTTTATATGCTTTTATCACAATAAAAGATATACAGAATGAATGTTAGAGAAAAGACATCTAAAGACAACTAATTGTGCTATTGTATGTTTCCCAGTCCTGCATCAGGGAGGTTGCACTGGGGCTGATCTGCTCTAGTTAGTCATTAGACAGAAGCAGAGCATTCCACTTCCTCAGCCTTTTGGCAGACATGCAACTGTGCACTTGCTGGCGTTCTGACTCTGCCGCATCTGAAGCTTGGACTCACACAGCTGTACAAACAGCGCACAGCTCCGAGCGGCCATCTTGACTAAAGCGTTTATGGGATGCCAGCAGTCGTAATTACGCTTTGATTTGTAGATGCTCGTTCTGCGCCTTTATCTACCCGTGTCAAGAGTCACTGATAGAGGGGAAGTAGTTTGCCCGGCCCACTCCGTCGGAATTCAAAGTGCTCACTAATTTCAAAGGGCGATTCATCTCCCTCCTCTTTGCATTAATTCATGGGTGCCGCTCGTCGCTGTGCTACAAGAGATGGGTCCGGGTTGGGCGACCGGGACGCCTGCTCTCCGTGCACATGCGGTAATCTCAGGTCTCCTCTGCCTTTCGGTGACCCCGGCTGCCCCGGCAAGTGTCTAGGGCCACTCTCCCCTCACACTTTCATCAGAATCCTATTTCCTCCCCTGTAAGGCAACCCGGGCTGAAACACTACCTCTCATACTACTGATTTTCAGTGCACATGATGGATGAGTCCCACTCCGACTCCCTCAGCCTGTCTATCAGACTCCCGCGATTAAAACGTACAAATGGCCGGTGCCCCCCTTTCCCAGTCACCTCCACTGCCCCTTCATCCCCTTCCCGCATCGCACTCTCTCTCCTCTCCCGCTCTAAAGCCCCAAACACCGCTATTCATCTTGCTGAAAAAAACATCATTTATTTTGTACTTCCCTGATAATTTACTTTTTTCTTTCTTTTCCTTTCTACAGGAATTCTCCATTTCCCTATAAAATGAAAATTCATCTAGAATTACATCTTATGTCATCATTATGTTTATTAAGCGTGGATGATGTATATGAACAGCGCTGGCTTGCCGCTGAGTGCTTAATGATGCATAAGATTAAGCCGAGGCTCTCAGCTGTGCTGTGACTCCCCTCTGGTTCCCATGCTGCAGTAGCATGCTGGGAGAACAAGCTCCAAACGGCCATCAGGTGAATGGAAATAGCACTTTGTGTGTGTGTGTGTGTGTGCGTGTGTGCGTGTGTGTGTGTGTGTGTGTGTGCGTGTGTGTGCCCATCTATCCTGAATTTTTCTTTTTCTTTTTTGCATTTGAGCACATGACAGAAAGAATAAAAGAACAAAAGAGGAATAAATCGTATTTGGAAATCTTCAACTCGCAGTTTGTCCAGTTGCGTTACATAAAACGATGTTGTCTCAGTTCCACTTTGTCTCCGTGTCCCTCTATCTCTAAACCACCCACATAAGAGAAAAGCTCTTTTCTGTCTCCCCATATCTGGCTCTCGCTCTGTCTTTTTTCGGTCTCTTCATCTTTCTTCTCTCCGTTGCCAGACTAGCGTGCTCCGGCATTCTCTGACAAAAACATTATCCTTCTGCTGCTAAACAATCCAATAAAGCTCTCTACGGGGAAGAACTTAACCTCTTGTCTCGTCTGCTGATGCTTTTCCAACCACGTGACGCCTGCTACAGTAAATTCAAATCATTAGTCTTCTCACCCCCATCAAAAAAAGGGAAAAAACTTCTATTAGTAATGGAGACCTCGTAAGAGACCTTCCTCTGAGAGGACTGCCTTCCCAATTCCCAGTGGAAAAATCCAGCGCAAAAAACTAATTCTACTTTTAATAATCTGTCATGAGGACCAGAGGCAGTCATAAATTATGTGGGGAGCATGTGCGAGAGCGAGCCACAAGAGGGAAATCGGAGGAGGGAGAAAAAAAAAAAAAAAAAAATCAAAGCCCAAGTTTGACAAAGTTTGCTGAAGATAAATAATAACTTACAAACAGGATTAGTTGTAAAGTCACAGGCGAGCGCACAGCCGAGCGCTTCCCATCAGCCCATGCAGAATGAAGAATTTACAGCTACACCTGTCATTAGCTCCCCCCCATCTCATTCCTCTTTCCAATGCAGCCCCCCTTTTTCATATTCATTATCCCTCTGCGTTCTTTTCCTCACGTTCTGTCTTTTATCATTAACCCTTTGTGAGAAGCCCATGATAAAGGTCCCGAGGATGTGTTGTGGGAGGACAGGGAGAACACACTGAGAAAACGGCCAGGGTAAATAAAGACGAGAAACGTGGCAGACGTTCGCGGAGTTAATCGCTAGCTGAATGAGTTTGCGGGGGTCTTAACGAGTGCCTCCAGTCACCCAGACGCTTGGGCCGATTCATCAATGGGATATCAATGGGAATCATCCACGGGGGATACTTCCGTGATGACTGTGTGCGTATGTCGCCGCGTGTTGGGAATAGACGGGCTACCGGCTGCAGGCTGTGCTCTTTGTCCCTGTGTCAATATCTCGGCAAACTATCGACATGCATCATAATCCTGCCTCTCGATCAAGCGCAGGCTAAAGAACAATCTCCATTAGATGACGGCGCCGGGGTTGGGTGATAAATGCCCCCTGACTGTGGGGAAGGAACTGCGTAAAATAAAGAGGCATGTTCCTACATGTCTTGTCAAAATTGTATTGATTTAATCATCTACAGAACCACACATTCTTGGCTACTGTAGCGTGCAGTAACCTGGGCGCAGTTTGCAGTCGCCGGGCACACAGCGCTCTCCCTCATTGGCTTTGCAGGTGATGAAATACACAAGGAACGGATCTCTAATTTTTTTCCCCTCCGATGTTGGCCCAACAAAAACACTGGCAATCCCATTTCATTTCTATTTAGAGGCTGAGGAAGTCTATATATAACACTCAAGCCTAAGCACCTCGCTGGTGACACATCCAGCGGATGGGGGGGGTGGATAAATAACTCTAGTTCTTCATCGCGGAGACAAAGCCGGTGTATTCCCCTGGCCGGAGAGAGGTCTGCCCTGCTTATTTAACAGCAGGTGTTTGGAAAACCGCTCACCTTGGGAAACAACTAGATGCTCTTCTCCCTCAGCTCCCAAGTAAACAATCAATCTAAGGGGTCTGGAAGTCGTGTCCCTCCGTGGGACAAAGTCATTGAAGCAGGAACTTCTTAGTCAGTCGAATTATCGCGCTGTGATCATCCCCCCACAAGAGTCAGACTGCTAGAACTTGCTCTGTTGGGGAACACAAACAAAAATATGTTCTTGATCAGAGCTAAAATACCCAACATTCAAATCCTAATGTAGGTTATCTTATCTTAACTATATAAATATGCACAAGACATCTTAAATTACAACAACAAAAACAATAATGAAGCTGTTGTAATAAAATGAGATCCTAATTTTTCTTTGCGCTCAGAGTAGATGAGACTACGCATTCGGAAAGCTAATTTTATTCATAGCGTCAGCTAAAAATCCTCCATAAAAGTTTTTATGAAACAGTTCACTACTCATGATATAAAACAAAACAGGTAAAATGACCTAGATGGAAATGAGATTACTGATTCCTACTGAAACACATGGCTCAGAAAGTCAAGTCCTCAATTTTCATCCTTTCTTCAATTCCAACAAAGGAACTCAATCATATTGGGACAGTAATACAAGCCAAGGACAGCTCACTCATTCTCAATCCTGTCCTGGTTAGAGGAACGCTTGCAGAGCACTAAAACACTGTGTCTTCAATTCAAATGGGAGAAGGCAGAGGCCAGCTAGATTCACCATGATGTCTGTGGTCTGATAGATCACCTTCCTCAGTAAGGACAAAGAGAATGAAGATGACTGTGCTGCCAGCCACAATACAGATGAGACCAACACCTCTGAGTAAGTGGAACACTAGCTGTCTGACTGTCCATTTGTTAAACCTCAGACAACAAAGACAGAGCGGCTAGAGCATTGATTACATGGTGACAAAATCATTGGCGACAAAAAAACTGCGCTTAGATTCAGTTTCAAATTTAAGGAGAGAAATATTTTTAGTTGTGGCAGATTCTTATTTTATTTTTCTCTTTCATAGCCCAGGAGACTTAACAGTTAAGTACGGCATCAGCTTTGTCTCAGATGTTTTTTTAGAAGAAAAAAATAAAACGCTACAAATTCTTGATATACAGCAGATCTAATAATGAATGTGGATAGCATAGCTCAGACGATTCAGTTTTGGAAGAATTAGATTCTAATGATATTGCAATATCAGACTTTTATTTGAAGACTCTGGTGTTTGAGCAGAAAGGACGTTGTTGAGATCTCTTCTGCATAACGTGAGAATATTTCTGGGGTTTCTTATATAGAAATGTAATACACAAAAGTGTACATTTGCTATCCATGCAGTAGCCTATATACATTAGTGGCCTAAAGTGATGTCTGGAGGGGACAAAATATGAGGATTTCTTTTAGTTTTTAATATGAGGGAAGAAAAAAGGAATTTATCTGACAAAATTATTTGTCAAAAAAGCTATACAGCTACAGATTTTATTTTACTATGCAAAAAGATTTGACAACATAATCAGGTTTATCAGTTAAATATTTCATTAGTTCTCTCGTGTTGTCTCTAATGTGTTGTTCATAACGTCTGCACAATTTGGCATATTTAACTGTTATCACAAGTAAAACAATTGACTCCAAGCACTACGCAATATACTTACAAAACCTTTAACAATTAAAAAAAAAAATAATGCGTGTTTGAATAGGGTGAAGATGTTAGTTTTCCTATAGGCCGAATACATTATGTCCGTTAATTATTGTACAATTTATTAAATTATTATATTCATTTGAATACATATTTATATACATTTTACATTCAGTTTTTCTAAATAGACAATATACAGTGTCTATTTATTTACAGTGTCATATTTGAAAAGACCTTAAAATATAAAAAAAACTTTATGCAAAATTGGAAGGATATCACCTTTAAGTTCTGCCAAGTTTCTTTATCCAGGCACAGCAAAACGAGATGTAGCAGAGTAGGGTGGGGGTGAGCTTTCACTCTGTGTGTGAACAGTAGTCATATATTACAGTGCTGCTGGATCAGCCAGGGCAGTAACTCATTCTGTTCCTGCTGCCTGTTCCGTCCTACCTTACTGCCAAGGAGTCACTTCAGAAGGTCATCCCTTTCATCAAGTATTCTATTTGCATCCAAAATTGTATGTACATGAAAAATGTGCCGGAGTGTTTGCCGAGGCCCAGAGAGGTAGATGAAATTTCTGTAGCCTGATGCACGCTAACCTTTGCAGATGGCACCGCTATTGCTGAAAAATGGATTGCTTAATAAAGCATATCATCCGACATATTTGCTGCTTGGCTGACCAAATAGAGGTTGTTTTTTGCACAAATTTCTTTGTCAAATTTGTCAGTGTTCATGTCATTTTTGTTTTAGGTCATGGAATGCGGCGGAAATTCCAAGCGTGTCACGCAGGACCAATTTGTAGCCGCTTCTGGGGATGAACCGATATTTTCCACAAGGTTTATTCCATAATAAGACAAAGCTGGGTCCTGGCTCGACGAGAATTTCTTTATGTATTTCTGATTATTGCCTGGCCAGCGGTGGGCAGGGCGGACTGTGATAAAAACCAGCCAAGCTGATTAATAGGAACATCATAAGAATATTACCAATAGCACCTCATCTTATATCTGTGTGTAATTTAGTCTGTCTTTCTGGACATGCCCATGTAATTATGAGCAGAGGCTCGAGCAAGGAGGAACGTGCTAAGGCACAGAGACAGACTTAAGGAAGCATCTTAATTTCGACCCAAGGGAAAGCCAACGTTGAACGTCGTATTCAAAGTACACCATAAAAGTGAAACTCAAGTGATGAATGGCCCATGCCAGCGTGTGCCGCTTTCATACTTTCGCCTGCACTAAAGTGTACGCTACTTTGAGACATCTGATACAGAGGAAGCTCCCCAGACTCTGTTTGTGAATGTCTTTCATCAAACTTGCATATGAGAGCAGCCACGTGCTACATAGGCTCTTAGCCACACGCTTTGCCTCCTCTGATGGTCCGGCCAACCAATCCATCTTCCTGAGTGCTCCCACAGATGAGAAGTGGGCACTAGGCGCTTTCGTCGCTGAGCTACAGCAGGAGATGAATTGGAGTGCCATAGCCCACCTCCAGACTGTCCCAGTATAGCAATCTGGACCCCAGCACTGTGCAGTGAGGGACGGTCTTATCCTCCCATCCACCCAGAGAGGAGGCAGACTCACCCAGCCCCAGGAGGCCCAGGAAGCACGGAGGCGGCCAGAACACTGCCTGCTGGGGCCTTCCACCCATTCACACAGGCAGACCACGGGAGGTGAAGCGGACACGTGGATCTCGAGGCTACTGCAAGATGCTTTGATTGTTGTCCTGCTGACGATATCCGACTATGTGCTAAAGTGAAAGACGACAGAATTCGCATCAACAACATTGATCAGAAAGTCAAAGCAACTCATCTGTTGTCCCACTGTGAACTTCAAAAAAATGTTTAAAAAGTGTGCGGCACAGACTGTAGAGCCCAGCAGAATTAAAATTTCTATAGAAAAAAACAAATTATTAATAACTATATAAAATATATAGAGTTCGATATAATTCTAAATAATATAATTAATATAATATAAAACCTTTAAAGCCTGACAATTGAAAATAGTAATAAAAAAAAAAATAATAATAATAATAATAAGACTTTTTTTTTCTCCATGTTTGATGCCCGATATAGTCTGGTATAGTGAGAGTATTGTGCTCACACTTGAGGAGGAAAAAACATCTCAATTTGAGGGCCAATAATTGAGAAAAAATAAGCAAATTGTTGCAGTTGCTGATATTTATATAGTCAAAAAGTAAGATGAAATTGTAATGCTAATCAATGAGATTTTGTAGACTACATTTATAAAATGCATAAATATCAGTTTTAACTATATCTCCCAATAATATGTCTTAGTGAGATGATAGTTAAATGCTTAGTTAAGTTTTATGATCAAAGCTCTGTTCTTTTCACTGTGGGGGGCAAAGCATATAATGCAATGAAATGATGATTGAGAGACGTACAAATAAACATTCCTGAAAAGCCTCATGTACCATATTTGATACGTGATTTTTCTAATAATGATGTATGGATCATTAAGTAAACCTACGTTGCTTCAGTCCAGTAAGTGTTCATCTTGAAATATTAATAGCCATATAAAATGTATTCTTGTACTGTATAAAATTCAGTAAGTATTTCAGTGCAAAAAGACTTGTGTACAAAAACATGAAGGTGTACATTTTGAGAATGATACTAAAAGCCCTTTTGCTTGCTAAAAAGTATGAAATATAAATCAGAAGACAGATTGTGTACAACAAGTTTTCATCATGTTGATAATTTAAGCCTTAGAAATTTGTGTATAAAACATAATACAGCAGCCTTTAATTGGTCAATACATTTTCAATGACATTATTTGGCCACAACTTAAAAAAAAAAAAAAAAGCTTTTAGGCCTCTATTTAAGAATGCAACCTTTAAGTTTAATTATTGTGACACATAAACACATAAAAGTGAAATGAATGCCTCATTTTATTATCCAAAAAAAAACCCTCTGGAGTCACGGATATCGACCCAACTGCCTTGCATCAAATTAGCGAAGTAATAATTCATGCTATGCTAAACATTTCTTGTAAAATGTCACTTCGCATTTGCAATTAATTTCAGAATTAATAAGCTATATATCTAGACTAAGGAATCAAACTAATGAAACTCTTGATACCCAAACAATGAATCATGGTGCTACCTGGAATGATGGGAAGGTAATTGAAGTAACACACTGCCGAGATGCTTGCACTTTGACCACGTAATGCTTCATTTATGTGAAGAGAGATAACTTGGGTAACAGATAGACACGTTAAGGAAGGAAAACAAACAAAACCTGATCAGCCAGACACATGGAAACATACAGTAGCTACACACAAATGTTTAGATGAACAAACACACAAGCACAAGCCAAATGACTTGCATGTGCAGGCTATCGAATTTATATTGCGCCCTGGCTGGGAAATTCTCGAAGGAAAAAAAGCACAGCAACTAAATACCTGACCCCTGTCAAGCTTTGTAAAAAGCCTATGTCCTGTCCTTTGGCACCGAGCTACTGTCAGTCTTTCTCTCTTGCTGATAGTATCAGGGAGCAGGGTGGCCAGACACGCAAGACAGGGAGCAAAAGTTCTAGAGGAGGACGTTGTGTTATATTACCTCCTCTGTCTGGTATCAAGTGTCCTCCATCTGATGTTAGGCATGGCCCTCTGATCAAAAGGCCTCCTGAAGCAAAGGATCACTGTCTAAAGAGATCTGCTACAGGTAAGAGTGCAGACACAAAACATTGCCATGCCTCTTTGACACTATGCTGGTCTGAAATGCAGTTAAACCCTTGGGAAAATGCATTTTCAGCACTGTCTACTTGCAATACTCCTTGAGATAAATTGTCTCTAAGAAGTCAAAAAATGTGTTTTAGACAGTTGTTTTTTAAAAGGAACAATTCACACATAAATTTTAATTCTATAATTATTTACTCACCCTCATGTCGTTCTAAACCTGTATGACTTGCTTTCCTCTATGAAATACAAAAGGAGAACTTTTGAATTGTTTTATATTCCAATATGACATTTCATTAAACAAAAGTTTAGACATGTCTTTCAAAGTATTATATATAGATATAATCATAAAATGAGTATAAAAATAGAAAAGATTTTTTTTTTAAATCACAAATGCAGTAAAAATAATAATAATATGTAAAAGAAAAATAACATCAGTGGTTAGTTTGGAAAAAAAATATATATACTTTAACGTAGTTAAAATAAATGGGTAATGGAACTTCAAAAAGGATGCAAAAGCACCATAAATAGTACCGTTAAAGTACCATAAAAGAAAAAAATTTTATTCACTGATAATCTTCCAATCCAGTGAGCTGTTATCATTGAGCCAGAGCCAGTGAGTTAAACTCGAGAACTGGATCAGTTCAATTTCATTCAAACCAGTTTTTTAACCAAATTAACCATACTGATCTAAAAGACCTGACTTAAATGAAATATTAATTTCATTCTAGAAAGCAGGTTATGTGACTTTCCTGGGTAATTGTTAATGGTGATAACCTCAACTTTCGGTTCCAAAACCTGAGGTAACTTTCAGGGTAAGTAGCCATGGCAACCTATTCTATGAACATATTCTGTTGGCACGGGGAAAGTTTAGGAATATAGGAAAAGTAACAAAACCGTAAACTAGAATCAAATATATGCATACATCGAATCGCAATTTTATTCAAAATTGAGAATCAATTTTTAATCGAATCGTGAGGTACCAAAAGATTGCCATATCTATTTTTTAACTATTGATAGTTATATACTTGATTATAAATTTTCTTTTACTCTAATTTATTTATTTTATCTCACACATGCAGTAGTGGATCTGCACTCAAAAGGTTTTTATAAAGTTTAAATAATAAAAATACATATGATACATCTCACCTTACAAGAAATGTAGAAGCTAAATGGCTAAAAATAAAATAATAAATGTATACAACCATATTATCTTTGCAAGCACAGACACTTTTTGAATTTATAATTAGCATAAGACAAACAATATAATTCTTGTTCACAGTAAAAAAAAAAACCTGATTAAAGATTAAGATAAGATTAAAAAATGCACGGCGCTCGGTTGAGAATGTCTTTGTGTGGTCACCGGCGTTAACTCTGAGTTTCATACTTCGGGTTGACTGAACTTACTCCAGACCGTGGTTTTGGAACCTGCATACCTCGAGTAAGAAAGGTTTGGGTTTATCAACCGAGAGTTCAGACTATGTGACGGTAAGTTAATCTTGTTTTCCCCCAGATATCAAGATTTTCAGTGAATAACACAAATTCCAGGTAGCTTGTCAATTAGAATCACATGCACAAGATGTATATAATACTTTCATTCTGCTTTTGTGACCTTTTGCAAGAAAAAGAGCTGAAGAAAGCAAGTCATGCAGGTTTGGAGTTCATAAGTACAAGTAAATGGTGACAGAATTTTCATTTTGGGTGAATTTTCCCTTTAAGTCTATGAAAACAGAAAACAAATATATATGACAAAAGCTCCAACTAAGTTCTGACTAGTGCCTGCCTTCATGGCGCCGGTGTCCATACATTTGTCCCGGGATACATTTATCACCCATCCCCAATCATCTGTGGCTCACGGTGGTGCCATGAGCCCAGCATGTAATCGATAGACAGATACACTCTTCATATGTTATGGTGTGGGGACAATATCTGTGCACTTCCCGTGCCATTTCACAGTTCAGCCTTCCAATTAACCTGCCCATGTTACCACGCCAATCATGGGGGGGTGGCTTTATCGACAAACAGCATACAAAGAATAATGCTGTTAGGATGATGTAGCTCACTGCAGGGGGGCTCCTCTCCGGCTGGCGACAGGGAAGTTTGCTCCAGTCATTTATCAAGTCCTGGCTGGCCACCGAAGGGCTGCCCTGTCCCCTCGGTCCGCTTGCCACTCCTGGGGGAGGGGCAGCGCGCAATATGTGCACTTCAGCGGTGAAGAGAAAGTGCTGATATGCCCAGCGCCGCTAAGTTTGATGGATCTGTTGTTGTCATTTGCCCGTGCGCCGTCCCCCCCTCCACAAAACAAAAGGAATCATTAACTCTTTTGTGCCGCTCAGGAGTTTTATAGGTTCCAGATAATGCAGAAGGAGATGGGCTACAGATGGGGTCGGCTACGGGAGGGGGGGGGGCTTGCGTTCACAGGCAGGCCACGCTAAGACTCCGCTCTCAACATGCATGGATGGATCCGCACAGAGAGCTGATTACAGGATGATTTAGTGACTGCTGATATTGCCTCTCTCATCCTCACACACTCACACCCACACACACAAAAACATACATATGTATTCCTCTCAAAACTCAGATGTTAACATACATCTATAGAACTCTTGAAGGAGTAGCCCAAAAAGAAAATTCTGTCATTATTTACTCACCATTTGATTCCAAACTCATAGGACTTTCTTTTTTTTCTGTGGAACAGAAAAGAAGATATTTAGAAAAAAAAATGTGTCCATACAATGAAAGTCAACTGGGCAGTGTTGCTAACTGTTAACAACTAAAACTCTTTAAAAATAGTACATTTTGGTAATTGAAATAAAGTATAAATATTGGATGAAAAACTTCACCTTAAAAAAAGAAAATGTTGAGTAAATAAGTTAAAGTACTAAAATTACTAAAATAAAAACTAATGAAAATATATATACATATTTTAACAACACCAACAAATGACTAAAACTTAAAATATAAACAAATATTTTAAATACCAATAAATACTATAATATTATATCAATAATACTAAAATAACACTGCAATAACACTTCCAAGCCTAAAAAAAGACACATGAGTTAAATTAATTAATTTAAATTAATTTACATAACACTTGTCTTAAATCACCTTCTAATCAAACCAAAATATTAATCAACACACACATTCACAGACTACATCAAATATGGCCACAAGATCCGTCAATTATCATCAAAACTCATTGGTTCTCGCACATCACGTGACCAAACATCATGAGCTTTTGTATCTGCATATTTGATGCCGTGTTTGTATTCCTACGTTGATCGATGTTTTAAAAATGAAAATCATAAATAACATCGAATATAACAGTTGAGTCATATAGGAGCTTGAAAGTTTTGGAAACAATTGTCTTTCCCTGAATGGACAAAAACTGCTGAAACATTCTTTAAAATATCAACATAGGGGTGAGTAAATAATGCCAGAATTTTCATTTTTGAGTGACCTAAACGTTCAAATGGGTGTATGTATGTGACCATAGAATTATGAATGGTAAGCCTTCCCTATTATGAGCTATCCAATGTTGACCCACCAACACTGAGCTACAAACCAGCCCTCACAATGAAGCCCCCTTTGACTTTGTGTGATGGCTGAATGTATTCATTCTGTAAATCCTGGCATGAAGTCTAGTGGACTGCTGGGCTCTCTATTGCAATCTAATTGTGAGCACGCCTCCTTTTCTGCAGTAAACATAAGTGTAATTCTCCACTCCCTATGGGAGACTGCTGTAAGATGGGTAGCACACAGCACACACTCTGTGCCGGGCATGCAAAGTAAAAACATGCAAAGTAATTCACGGCGGCGTCCTGAATATGCGAGCTCATTAACAGATGTAATGCAGTCAAGAGTTAAAACAGTGTTTCGGCAGAGACTATATGGTTTGTAGAGCTGCCGTGAAATAAAAACAAAATTACACAAATGAGCCGGGCCCAGCAATGTGAAAAACATACAAAATACATCAATGTAAATTCAATTTATGCAAATTGAACAAATAGAGCAAAACTGAATAATAATCTACTGTACTGAGCACGAGCCTAACAAAATTATTCAAAAACAAGAAAATAATTTGCCTGTTAGGGTAAGAGGATTAAAAAAAGCAATATCTGATAATACAGACCAATAATAAAAGCATCATCATCCTCATTCAAGCCGTTCTTTAAATTATTCCTGGTAATTAGTTTAACCCGCCGCAAAATCAGACTTAATGCGACATTTTGTGCCGTTTCATTCGAATTATTTATTCTTCACACAAGTCTCAAAAACAAGTTATCCCGCCTCCAGGAAAGAGATAAACTCAAACGATAGATCAATCCATTCATTTTACCATGTCAAGTCGTAACAGCCCGAGACAACATACAAATTGAGATCATAGCGAAGGGCTACTACTGCAGCCAAGTGTGCACTGCTGGGTTCCAGGGGTGATTGAGAGCGTGTTTGAATGCTCAGGGCCAAACTCAAACAGCACTGTTACACTGACAAGGTCAATTCAGTGAAAGAATTCCCCCACCTCCCCCTTCTTCATACAGCTGTGCTCTTCTGGTCGCTTTGGCCAATGGCGACTTCAATATTGATTATTGTTAAGAAAACTGCTACTCAAGGAATACAATCATAAAGATAAATGATATTGTGCTCAATGTCGAGCGCAAAGACTTTGGGGGGGGGGGAACGATGTCTGAAAACCATGAAAAAGAAACATTGAAGCAGAGAGACTTCCTGAATCACACAAGATTATTGTAAAATTAGCAGGCCAAACTGTACGCGTATCCCCATATGCAAAAGTAGGCTAAATTGCATAGGTGCTTATCACATCCCATCAGCTAAGCAAACATAACTCTGCCCTTGTTTGTGAATTTCCATTTTCAAACTAAACCTACACAATAAAAATCCTCACTCATCCATAAACCTAATCTTTCCTTTCCTTATTGCATTTTAATGAAACAGTGGAGCTTCTAAGCCTTTAATTCTTTTCATTTGTTATGTTTGGACAACTCATTAGCTGTCATTTGTTATCATTAGCCTGAAGTTTTAAGCCCTTCTCGCCCCAGAAAGTAATGCAGTTTTTTTTTTTTTACATAGCTTCTCTTTTCTATAAGTTGACAAATCAAGAGCATCTGTAAAGCAAAAAATAGTGAACACACAGTTTATAAAGCTGTTATTTATATATATAATAATATTCATGATAACTTCTTAAAGTTCACTCGAAAGTATAACCTTGCAAGACATTTGCTGGATCATGTCTGGGGTCATCCTTTCCTAAAAAGACAGTACTCTATCCACACCTCCAGTTTTTCAGGTAAGCGGTGTGCCTGATTCATTGTGTCCGACAAGAGACGTGATTGATAGTTTCCTTAATCTATTCACGGTGGTAATCGAGCCCCTGTGTGTAACCTTGCATAAAAATGCAAATGAACACAAGAAAAACTGCATAAAATATGGTGGGCTGCCCAATGCAATGATCCTGGGGGTTGAGGGTGTGCATATATAGGTCTGGAGTTCATTACAATGAAAGGTGGGGCCATTTAGGGGTCCAATGAATTTAAGAGACAGTCACTTTATTAAAAACCTTTTACATTTTTTAATTTTGTGGATTAAATTTGTGCTAGGCCATGAAGTTGTTTGCAAGTCTTACCCAAAGCTGAGAAGTCAAGCCTGTCCAGTGATCACTCCTTAGAGCTATGTAATCAAATGGAAGTTCTATACAAACAAATGGATAAAAAATATGCAAAGTAAAAGAAAACATTCTCTAATAAAAGTTTCCATTATCAATAGTTCAAGGGATGTTAAAGCCATTTTAGAGAAAGATGGAGTAGTGTGGCCTAGTTGGATCTTTATTTATTTAGTTAATATAACACAAAGTACAGCGACAAACAATCGAACATTAATGGAAATTTTAATTTATACATTAAAAAAAGTTTTACAAATTTACACTAAATTAAACGGAAATACGTCTTCAAAAGGAGCCCATCATATATTAAGAGACAAACTGCTCTGTCAACTAGTGCATGGACAGTTGAATCACTCTAAATAAAAGACTGTACTTTAACTAAATTAGTTTACTTAGTGGAAGCAGTCATCTTAATAAAAAGCTGGTCAAAGTCTCTCAAGTGCATGTTAATATCCTTTCTGTAGTTCTCCACAAAGCTTACGCTGCTTTTAAAAATGGGTAAATGTATGTACATATTTAGCATATTTCTAAAAGTTTATATGATTGAGCGCATCTGGATTGCTGAGGCATTTTGCTCATTAGGATTTTTTTCCCTAACCGCATAAATAAAGTTGATTAATTAGCAAGTCAAAATTACAGAGGATGATCAATGTAGAATACATCACTGTCACAGGAGTCACTGAATTTTTCATTTACAACGCAAGCATTGTAATTGCTGTGCTAGTAACTTCATAACATTTCCAGCCAGACTAGAAATCCATAGTTTAGTGCCGATCAACTTTGCCTTGTCATGTCAATTCTTAAGGAGTTCTCATGTTCAATTGATTATTAAATGATTATTAGACCAAAAGCAATTCCTCAAAAAGTTCCTTGACTTTTAAACTGTACAGCTAGAAGATTGCAGTCTCCATCTATTGCACTCTTGTGTTAAATGACCAAACTGACTTGGAAAATACAGTAAAGTCAGGCATTACACTCAATGACACTAGGTTATTTCAAAGGTTGACTGTGTCTAGAACAGGTCTGTGTCCATTAATGGTAATGAAAAGAGTCTAAAGATTACCATTTACTACACAAATGTATAAATACATTTAAGTTTCTTTATAGGAAAAAAAAAAGAGAGAAATGTATGTACATAGGCTTATGTCACTGATTTCTCTTTCTTCTTAAAGTGGCTTTACTTGCCATCTGGGCTCCATTAGCAGCTCCCGTGGGAACAGTAATGAAAGACAGTAATCACTCATAAGCAATTTACTTTCTGAATGTTTGTACTCGCAGGAAACAATATGTCGCGAAGTTTAAAAACTAATGAGTGAGATGCTCGGAGACTGACGTTCCCTGTAGACACATTAAACAATAATCACAATAATAGGAGAAGATAATTTACTCACTTGATTTTGACTCCTAAATGTGAAGTTGCTGTTGTTCTGCCTGCAACACGTGTTCCACATGCAACCGCTCGACTTTTTACACTGTTTAACCCTGTATTTATGTAACAAGTCTAATGTAAACATACGTAGCCTAAACAAAAAATACTTTACATCGACTTGAAGCATATTCCGCACTCCAAGTGAGAAAATTATTTATATTTTTAGGAGATACCATAATTATTAATGTATTAGGATTCTAAAATTAGGCTACTATGTAACTATGGACTTTGATGAATTTTTTTTCTTAGGATTACCAAAGATGGCATATTTTCAACAGTTTCTCATTAAGCTACAATGTTTGGTGAAACTGTTTCTTAGAAATTCAGTCGACCTTAACATGTGATTTTTACACATACGTGAATATGAACATCTTTTCATTGTGCACGCTACCGTTCAAACGTTTGGGGTCAGTAACACTTTTCTGTTAAATTTATATTGTTTATGAAATAAATATTTTAGAATGATATCTGAAGGATCATGTGACACTGTAATAATGCTGAAAATTCAGCTAGAATGAATTACATTTTGAAATGCATTAAAATAGTAACTAAAACAGTTTTAAAATGTTAATATTTCACAAGATTGCTGTGTTACTGTATTTTTGAACAATTAAATGCATTCTTAAAAAAAATCGTACTGACCCCAAACTTTTGAATAAAACATCAATTAATTCACAAACAAATACAAGCAAAACAGAAAGTTTGCACTGACCCATCAAAAACTTTGAAAAGATTTAGATTGATATCTTATAAATGTTTTCTCATAAAACTTTAACTCATAAAGGGGTGGGGGTGTGGGTGTGTGTGTGTGTGTGTGTGTGTGTGTGTGTGTGTGTTGTGGAGGTAAAGTGGTCTGTGGCAGCTCACTGTGACCAGTTCCTAGTGGTCAGTGGTCCAAATCCAAGAGACTAGATTGAATTTATTGCTACTGGGCTAAAGGTAACAAATACATGCAATATAAAGAGGTAGATGGTGCTATTATTCCTAGATGGATTTTGAGCCCATCTCAAAAAGCAATCAAATGGAATAGATTGATACTGTGAGCAATATCATTATATCATCATATTTTAAGTGAACATCAGCACCATAGTGGAATACGACTGGGTGCACTTTAAATCTGTGGAAAAAAGTATGATGTAAAGAGTTAAGCCCTACAAGCGATTTATTTCACCCATATATTACAAGTTAGTGCATTGCACATTTAGCAGTCTTATTCGTGCCTATAGGTCTTTGCCTGATTAGAACATGTCCATGCATTAATCTACTTCAAATGTTTGATGTTCTGCGTGTGCATGTGAAAATATCTTCATCAGCCAAGGAAGTCAATAGGGATGTTGGGATGCCATGAAGGCCAGAAGAAAGGTTACAGGAGGTCATGTAGAACGACTTTCTGTGACAGCGGCCTCAGATCCCCCTCCTCTCTAGACACGGCCACGCTAAACAATAGCCAGCGAGGAAATTAAAAACAAACAAAGTCCCCGTGGCAACTCCAGTGTCACCACAGCGGATCCTCTCATCACCACGGATACTGAAACATCAAAGAGCAGCAGTGTGCGGTTAAAGAAGATGACCTCACACTCACACATCAACAAAGGCTTGTTATGCAGTTACAATGGAGCACAATGAATTTTAACGTGTTGAATGCGATGTAAAGGTGGACTGAAAAGATGTAATTAATTAAGTAAATATATGAATACATAGGGCAGGTTCTGGGAATAAGCCAATTAAAATAAATAAGAAAATAAATGCAAATATTAGATGTTAATATATTTCTAAGAATTTGAATGCAGTAAATGTGTTGTAAACAATACTGGAAGTTCTGGGAATCAGGCAATCACATTTAAATAAATACATTTATATATTTATTTAAGAATTTTAACATGTAGAAGATGGTTGGGAAACACATTATTAATAGAGTAAATAAACAATTTCACAAAATAGACTGCACAGTTCAAAGCTAGAAATAAGACTTATGGACATAGAGGTTACAAATTTTGGCATGCATTCATAATAAATATATTTTGAATCTCTATAATAAAAGATACATGTAAAAAAAAATACTTAAATATTTATAGGTGTTAATAGATTTATAATGTTCATTTGTCTATGGCCTGGAGGCATGAATCAGTGACATTTCAAATAACTGTTGTTATAGGCGTAATCTCCAAGGGAAAATGGAGCAAAAGCGGAGAGAAGATTTAAGTAAATGACTGTGTCAGCCTCTATTTATTTGTGACATGACTGCCGGAGGCAGAGCCCGAGGGTAACCATTAGGACTTGGACCATAAAGGAGTCAAATGCAGAGCTATTGCTGAAAAGTTAGTATGTAATGCAGCAACTTATCAGCAAAGTGTTCCCTGTGGAGAAATAGAGAGAAAGAGGGAGAGAGAGAGGGAGGCATTATGGGAAATGAATGCCATGCACAAGCACCTTAGGCCAAAAGCATCCACTCTATTAGAGTTATTATCCAAAGCCAAGAGGATCATTCAGAAATGGTCGGTCAGTGTCCCCGCGAGACAAATAATTTGAACCATAATATGTTATAGATTATAACTTTAAATCTGAAGTATTAAACATCTGCATAATATAATGAAGTCACCATTTACACCCCCAGAGTTCAAATCGGTCCGAGAGGACGCTCAATACAATTTATCGCCGCAATTTAATTATAACAACACTGCGCTTATGATAATAATTACATTTATTTACAAGAACACAAGAACATGCAGAGCAGGGCATTGCTTTCGAAAATAATTTGCGTTCCATTTATTTATATCTATTAAAATTTGGTGTATTTTACCGTGACACCACAGGGAGATGTAAGTGAAGATGAAACGCGGGCCTGAATTAATTAAATGACACTAATGCGGCACGGAATAGAGGACGCGGGGTCGAAACAGTTTGTAAGGTCTGCTAGACAACTGGCGCAAGTCCCTGCGGGGAGGAGATTATGATGGGTTCCGTGTCACTCAAACCGGGGGAACACAATAACTTCTCTAAACAGAGGAGAAAGCAGCCTGAGGCAGGACAGCCTCTGCCAGTGAGGGGACCGCAGCAACCCTGGCCCGCACAAAGAATGCCTGTAATCTGCAGGTTGGCTGGGGGTGATGCCGGGCCCGGGCTCTGCTCTGCAGCAGGCCTGCCACTATTGTCGGCGAGCCTCAAAGATGCAGGCTGGGAGGGATTTGGGGGTGGGGGGGTGGGAAGGGGAAGATGTCGGGAGGACCTTGTGAAAGCATTGTCTGGGCATTACAATTGCACTTTTTCTAATCCTTTGTGTCCTCCTGTTGACAGTGGATATTAAGTAAGCAGTCGGACATGGAAAGGATATGACTCCCACTTCTGTCTTGAGGCCAAGAGAGGAAGAAGGCCGCCCGGTTTACTCACTGCAGATAGAGTGAGGGCGCAAAAAGGCGTTCGAGAGATTATGCTAAAAAAGAGACCGGGTGAAAGGGGTGGAGCAGAGACCCAAACAAAGACCGAAGAGAAATCTATGGTTGGCATGTAAATGAGCGAGCGAGAGGGATACTGCGCTCGAAAACAAGGGAAAGAAAGAGCAGAGACTTTTTCCATCATGGCAGACACTTTTTCTAGCTCCTCAAACAGATGCTGAGGCAGATGGTAGCGAATTAACAGAAAATGAGAGAAGAAGAAATGAGAAAGCTCATGACTGGTCCAGGGAGGCAAAACATTAAAAAATAAAGATTAAAGTGTGAGCGTGAGCGTGTCTGTGCTTCAGAGAGCGAGTCAGTGAATACAGTAGGTGATCATGGCCATATTTTTGTGTGTGTGTGTGTGTGTGTGTATGTGTGTGTGTGTGAGAACAGAGCAGGAGGTGGGCTTGTCCTGTTAAAACAGCAGCTCAGCTGGGGAAGAAAACAGAATGGGTAGAAGAGCAGTGCTCGGAGCTACAGTGTGCAATAATAATCAGAGGCATGAAATTACAAGGGTGATATTTGTGGGACCCCAGGGTGTGGTGTACGGACTCTCCTGGAGCTCACCTGGGTCTCTCATCACATACTCCATACTGGCCCGCCGTCATTAATAATCAGAGGAGCAAAGCACCCACACTGCAAGAACTCTGGCCGTATTTATGTACATCAGCGACCGTTTTTTTTTTTGCCAGCAATGTTGCCGTCACAGGTGGAGAGAATGTGCATGTTAGGCAAGTGACTGTAGGCCAATACTGAGTCGTGAGCTCATATGACAGAAGAGGGTATGTGATATTTATTTTTTAATCAACATTTATATGGCATGGACCAATAGAACCAGCAGCGAAGCATGAAAATCAATCATCAACTAGCTCAATTAAAGTTTTATCAGAGACTAGCACCCAATACCTGTTCCAGTGTGCTTTCACTCTGAAAGATTGAAGAGAATTGAAAAGTCACAAACATAATAATTTGGTATACTAGTATTTTAATTAACATTTTAACTCTATACAGTACAAACACAAACAAGCTTTCATTGATGATACTTCACTTCACAGTAAAGCTGATGTGTGTAATATCTGTGCCAGCACCTAAATTAACTGCACAAAAAGAACTGTTTTCAAACAGGTTTTTCCAAACTCTCCTCTCATCTGCCATTAGTCAAACAAACCAATAGCCCCACCCCAAACTCTCACCATTGGATGAGCCACTGTTGCTATGTCAGGTTGGGAATTTTAAACAAACAAACTATGTTTTATCAGCACTTAAGAGGAGAATCAACCCATAAAAGCCTTACTAGCTGCATATTCTGCATATTAAAAAAGTAAAGGAGAAAGTATTTTAGAATTTAAAATAAATTACACACCTTTAAAACATTACCTGCATGAACTACTTGAAAGAGAAGCACTTAGAATGCAGCTCTATGGACATTCATATGAAATTGCCCATCAGTCAATGGTTCCTTTCTTAACAGGGACCTCCATCTTTCCATCTCTCTGGTGAAAGTTACACACCAGGGTGTTGTCAGGGTAAAACTGATAATAACAGGCAGAGAGTGCTCTCCTCCCGCTCAGGACAACCCCATATTTTCACCCCTAAATGGCCTAATGACAGAGTGAAAGGGGTACTGTCGGCTGTCTCTGACAATGTGCTGAGTGGACATAATCAGCTACTGGCCAACATAGACCTTTCTCTTTGGCACAGAAAGTCGGCTTTGGTTTATTGCAGGAACAACGCTTCTTGTCTCATGTTACTCCTCATTTACTTCACATTGAGTTGAATTTTAAATAAGCATGTTGAATGTTATCTATATATGTATTCAGCTATTTAGTTAAATATTTATATAGCCAAGTAAACAGGATAGTACACCCAAAATTAAAAAATTCTGTCCATATATATATATATATATATATATATATATTAGTCTTCTAAATCCATTACATGTCTTTTTTTGGGTTATGCAAACATTGGGAGCATTCCATTTTAGCATTTCGCAAACATAATGGGATACTTTGGAATGTTCTTGAACGATAGTAGTAACATTTAAAAAACATTAGACAAACGGTCAACTAAAGTGTTTCAGTAATAAAACATTCACCATGATCAATGTATGAATCAAATTTTGTGTTAACATTTTGAGAACATTATTAAAGACCAGATAACTTTGAATGAATGTTCTATTAACGTTAATGGAATTGTTCATAACTTTGAGAGAACCTTGCCAGAATATTTATTCCCACAGTTTTGAGAATGTTCACTGTTAGCTGGTAACAGCTCAAGGAGGGGAAGATTATTATGAGTGAATAAAACCATAATATATTTTTCTTACAGAAACGCATCGCTTCGCTTCAGAAGGGCTTTATTAACTCCCCGGAGCCGTGTGGAGCACTTTTATGATGGATAGATGCACTTTTATGGACTTCAAAACAGAAACGGCCATTCACTGCCATTATAAAGCTTGGAAGAGCCAGGACATTTTTTAATATAACTCTGATTGTATTTGTCTGAAAGAAGAATGTCATATACACATAGGATGACTTGAGGGTGAGTAAATCATGGGCTAATTTTGTTTTTGGGTGAACTATCCCTTTAAAAAAAAAAAAAACTTTTTTAATGTAGTATAGGAATGTAGTACATAAGTCAAATACATGAGCTCTTTTGCAAACTTTTTGAAGCTTGAAAGATACAATTCCATTCATTGTAACTGCATGGAAAAGTATCCAGTACCACAAAAGAAAAATGACGGTGAGCAAATTATGACAGAATTCTCCCTTTAAATGTTTCTATACAAGCCTGCAATTTTATAGCTTTGCACAGATGAGGTGTAGTATGATATAGCCACATTTTTGCATTAAAATATAATAAAACCTTACAATTTAGCCCCTGATCTTGCAGGCCTCACAACAATGGCTCCCTCCAGTTTGGAAACACAAGCAGGCTCATTGGAGACCTGCAGATTAAGTGCATATTACAGCGACCATC